>NW_028315349.1:0-134586 GCF_046866305.1 Octopus bimaculoides | reverse complement strand
CACTTTCCATACGGTGAAGCACTTTCCCATACGGTGAAGCACTTTCCCATACGGTGAAGCACTTTCCCATACGGTGAAGCACTTTCCCATACGGTGAAGCACTTTCCCATACGGTGAAGCACTTTCCCATACGGTGAAGCACTTTCCCATACGGTGAAGCACTTTCCCATACGGTGAAGCACTTTCCCATACGGTGAAGCACTTTCCCATACGGTGAAGCACTTTCCCATACGGTGAAGCACTTTCCCATACGGTGAAGCACTTTCCCATACGGTGAAGCACTTTCCCATACGGTGAAGCACTTTCCCATACGGTGAAGCACTTTCCCATACGGTGAAGCACTTTCCCATACGGTGAAGCACTTTCCCATACGGTGAAGCACTTTCCCATACGGTGAAGCACTTTCCCATACGGTGAAGCACTTTCCCATACGGTGAAGCACTTTCCCATACGGTGAAGCACTTTCCCATACGGTGAAGCACTTTCCCATACGGTGAAGCACTTTCCCATACGGTGAAGCACTTTCCCATACGGTGAAGCACTTTCCCATACGGTGAAGCACTTTCCCATACGGTGAAGCACTTTCCCATACGGTGAAGCACTTTGCCCCTACGGTGAAGCACTTTCCCATACGGTGAAGCACTTTCCCATACGGTGAAGCACTTTCCCATACGGTGAAGCACTTTGCCCTACGGTGAAGCACTTTCCCATACGGTGAAGCACTTTCCCATACGGTGAAGCACTTTGCCCTACGGTGAAGCACTTTCCCATACGGTGAAGCACTTTCCCATACGGTGAAGCACTTTCCCATACGGTGAAGCACTTTCCCATACGGTGAAGCACTTTCCCATACGGTGAAGCACTTTGCCCTACGGTGAAGCACTTTCCCATACGGTGAAGCACTTTCCCATACGGTGAAGCACTTTCCCATACGGTGAAGCACTTTCCCATACGGTGAAGCACTTTCCCATACGGTGAAGCACTTTCCCATACGGTGAAGCACTTTGCCCTACGGTGAAGCACTTTCCCATACGGTGAAGCACTTTCCCATACGGTGAAGCACTTTCCCATACGGTGAAGCACTTTCCCATACGGTGAAAGCACTTTCCCATACGGTGAAGCACTTTCCCATACGGTGAAGCACTTTGCCCATACGGTGAAGCACTTTCCCATACGGTGAAGCACTTTCCCATACGGTGAAGCACTTTCCCATACGGTGAAGCACTTTCCCATACGGTGAAGCACTTTCCCATACGGTGAAGCACTTTGCCCATACGGTGAAGCACTTTCCCATACGGTGAAGCACTTTCCCATACGGTGAAGCACTTTCCCCATACGGTGAAGCACTTTCCCATACGGTGAAGCACTTTCCCATACGGTGAAGCACTTTCCCATACGGTGAAGCACTTTCCCATACGGTGAAGCACTTTCCCATACGGTGAAGCACTTTCCCATACGGTGAAGCACTTTCCCATACGGTGAAGCACTTTCCCATACGGTGAAGCACTTTCCCATACGGTGAAGCACTTTCCCATACGGTGAAGCACTTTCCCATACGGTGAAGCACTTTCCCATACGGTGAAGCACTTTCCCATACGGTGAAGCACTTTGCCCTACGGTGAAGCACTTTCCCATACGGTGAAGCACTTTCCCATACGGTGAAGCACTTTCCCATACGGTGAAGCACTTTCCCATACGGTGAAGCACTTTCCCATACGGTGAAGCACTTTCCCATACGGTGAAGCACTTTCCCATACGGTGAAGCACTTTCCCATACGGTGAAGCACTTTCCCATACGGTGAAGCACTTTCCCATACGGTGAAGCACTTTCCCATACGGTGAAGCACTTTCCCATACGGTGAAGCACTTTCCCATACGGTGAAGCACTTTCCCATACGGTGAAGCACTTTCCCATACGGTGAAGCACTTTCCCATACGGTGAAGCACTTTGCCCATACGGTGAAGCACTTTCCCATACGGTGAAGCACTTTCCCATACGGTGAAGCACTTTCCCATACGGTGAAGCACTTTCCCATACGGTGAAGCACTTTCCCATACGGTGAAGCACTTTCCCATACGGTGAAGCACTTTCCCATACGGTGAAGCACTTTCCCATACGGTGAAGCACTTTCCCATACGGTGAAGCACTTTCCCATACGGTGAAGCACTTTCCCATACGGTGAAGCACTTTCCCATACGGTGAAGCACTTTCCCATACGGTGAAGCACTTTCCCATACGGTGAAGCACTTTGCCCATACGGTGAAGCACTTTCCCATACGGTGAAGCACTTTCCCATACGGTGAAGCACTTTCCCATACGGTGAAGCACTTTCCCATACGGTGAAGCACTTTCCCATACGGTGAAGCACTTTGCCCATACGGTGAAGCACTTTCCCATACGGTGAAGCACTTTCCCATACGGTGTGAAGCACTTTCCCATACGGTGAAGCACTTTCCCATACGGTGAAGCACTTTCCCATACGGTGAAGCACTTTCCCATACGGTGAAGCACTTTCCCATACGGTGAAGCACTTTCCCATACGGTGAAGCACTTTCCCATACGGTGAAGCACTTTCCCATACGGTGAAGCACTTTCCCATACGGTGAAGCACTTTCCCATACGGTGAAGCACTTTGCCCATACGGTGAAGCACTTTCCCATACGGTGAAGCACTTTCCCATACGGTGAAGCACTTTGCCCTACGGTGAAGCACTTTCCCATACGGTGAAGCACTTTCCCATACGGTGAAGCACTTTCCCATACGGTGAAGCACTTTCCCATACGGTGAAGCACTTTGCCCTACGGTGAAGCACTTTCCCATACGGTGAAGCACTTTCCCATACGGTGAAGCACTTTCCCATACGGTGAAGCACTTTCCCATACGGTGAAGCACTTTCCCATACGGTGAAGCACTTTCCCATACGGTGAAGCACTTTCCCATACGGTGAAGCACTTTCCCATACGGTGAAGCACTTTCCCATACGGTGAAGCACTTTCCCATACGGTGAAGCACTTTCCCTACGGTGAAGCACTTTCCCATACGGTGAAGCACTTTCCCATACGGTGAAGCACTTTCCCATACGGTGAAGCACTTTGCCCTACGGTGAAGCACTTTCCCATACGGTGAAGCACTTTCCCATACGGTGAAGCACTTTCCCATACGGTGAAGCACTTTCCCATACGGTGAAGCACTTTGCCCATACGGTGAAGCACTTTCCCATACGGTGAAGCACTTTCCCATACGGTGAAGCACTTTCCCATACGGTGAAGCACTTTCCCATACGGTGAAGCACTTTCCCATACGGTGAAGCACTTTCCCATACGGTGAAGCACTTTCCCATACGGTGAAGCACTTTCCCATACGGTGAAGCACTTTCCCATACGGTGAAGCACTTTCCCATACGGTGAAGCACTTTCCCATACGGTGAAGCACTTTCCCATACGGTGAAGCACTTTCCCATACGGTGAAGCACTTTCCCATACGGTGAAGCACTTTCCCATACGGTGAAGCACTTTCCCATACGGGTGAAGCACTTTCCCATACGGTGAAGCACTTTCCCATACGGTGAAGCACTTTCCCATACGGTGAAGCACTTTCCCATACGGTGAAGCACTTTCCCATACGGTGAAGCACTTTCCCATACGGTGAAGCACTTTCCCCATACGGTGAAGCACTTTCCCATACGGTGAAGCACTTTCCCATACGGTGAAGCACTTTCCCATACGGTGAAGCACTTTCCCATACGGTGAAGCACTTTCCCATACGGTGAAGCACTTTCCCATACGGTGAAGCACTTTCCCATACGGTGAAGCACTTTCCCATACGGTGAAGCACTTTCCCATACGGTGAAGCACTTTCCCATACGGTGAAGCACTTTCCCATACGGTGAAGCACTTTCCCATACGGTGAAGCACTTTCCCATACGGTGAAGCACTTTCCCATACGGTGAAGCACTTTCCCATACGGTGAAGCACTTTCCCATACGGTGAAGCACTTTCCCATACGGTGAAGCACTTTCCCATACGGTGAAGCACTTTCCCATACGGTGAAGCACTTTCCCATACGGTGAAGCACTTTCCCATACGGTGAAGCACTTTCCCATACGGTGAAGCACTTTCCCATACGGTGAAGCACTTTCCCATACGGTGAAGCACTTTCCCATACGGTGAAGCACTTTCCCATACGGTGAAGCACTTTCCCATACGGTGAAGCACTTTCCCATACGGTGAAGCACTTTCCCATACGGTGAAGCACTTTCCCATACGGTGAAGCACTTTCCCATACGGTGAAGCACTTTCCCATACGGTGAAGCACTTTGCCCTACGGTGAAGCACTTTCCCATACGGTGAAGCACTTTCCCATACGGTGAAGCACTTTCCCATACGGTGAAGCACTTTGCCCTACGGTGAAGCACTTTCCCATACGGTGAAGCACTTTCCCATACGGTGAAGCACTTTCCCATACGGTGAAGCACTTTCCCATACGGTGAAGCACTTTCCCATACGGTGAAGCACTTTCCCATACGGTGAAGCACTTTCCCATACGGTGAAGCACTTTCCCATACGGTGAAGCACTTTGCCCATACGGTGAAGCACTTTCCCATACGGTGAAGCACTTTCCCATACGGTGAAGCACTTTCCCATACGGTGAAGCACTTTCCCATACGGTGAAGCACTTTCCCATACGGTGAAGCACTTTCCCATACGGTGAAGCACTTTCCCATACGGTGAAGCACTTTGCCCTACGGTGAAGCACTTTGCCCTACGGTGAAGCACTTTCCCATACGGTGAAGCACTTTCCCATACGGTGAAGCACTTTCCCATACGGTGAAGCACTTTCCCATACGGTGAAGCACTTTCCCATACGGTGAAGCACTTTCCCATACGGTGAAGCACTTTCCCATACGGTGAAGCACTTTCCCATACGGTGAAGCACTTTCCCATACGGTGAAGCACTTTCCCATACGGTGAAGCACTTTGCCCATACGGTGAAGCACTTTCCCATACGGTGAAGCACTTTCCCATACGGTGAAGCACTTTCCCATACGGTGAAGCACTTTGCCCTACGGTGAAGCACTTTCCCATACGGTGAAGCACTTTCCCATACGGTGAAGCACTTTGCCCATACGGTGAAGCACTTTCCCATACGGTGAAGCACTTTCCCATACGGTGAAGCACTTTCCCATACGGTGAAGCACTTTCCCATACGGTGAAGCACTTTCCCATACGGTGAAGCACTTTGCCCTACGGTGAAGCACTTTCCCATACGGTGAAGCACTTTCCCATACGGTGAAGCACTTTCCCATACGGTGAAGCACTTTGCCATACGGTGAAGCACTTTGCCATACGGTGAAGCACTTTCCCATACGGTGAAGCACTTTCCCATACGGTGAAGCACTTTCCCATACGGTGAAGCACTTTCCCATACGGTGAAGCACTTTCCCATACGGTGAAGCACTTTCCCATACGGTGAAGCACTTTCCCATACGGTGAAGCACTTTCCCATACGGTGAAGCACTTTCCCATACGGTGAAGCACTTTCCCATACGGTGAAGCACTTTCCCATACGGTGAAGCACTTTCCCATACGGTGAAGCACTTTCCCATACGGTGAAGCACTTTCCCATACGGTGAAGCACTTTCCCATACGGTGAAGCACTTTCCCATACGGTGAAGCACTTTGCCCATACGGTGAAGCACTTTCCCATACGGTGAAGCACTTTCCCATACGGTGAAGCACTTTCCCATACGGTGAAGCACTTTCCCATACGGTGAAGCACTTTGCCCATACGGTGAAGCACTTTCCCATACGGTGAAGCACTTTCCCATACGGTGAAGCACTTTCCCATACGGTGAAGCACTTTCCCATACGGTGAAGCACTTTCCCATACGGTGAAGCACTTTCCCATACGGTGAAGCACTTTCCCATACGGTGAAGCACTTTCCCATACGGTGAAGCACTTTCCCATACGGTGAAGCACTTTCCCATACGGTGAAGCACTTTCCCATACGGTGAAGCACTTTCCCATACGGTGAAGCACTTTCCCATACGGTGAAGCACTTTCCCATACGGTGAAGCACTTTCCCATACGGTGAAGCACTTTCCCATACGGTGAAGCACTTTCCCATACGGTGAAGCACTTTCCCATACGGTGAAGCACTTTCCCATACGGTGAAGCACTTTCCCATACGGTGAAGCACTTTCCCATACGGTGAAGCACTTTCCCATACGGTGAAGCACTTTCCCATACGGTGAAGCACTTTCCCATACGGTGAAGCACTTTCCCATACGGTGAAGCACTTTCCCATACGGTGAAGCACTTTCCCATACGGTGAAGCACTTTCCCATACGGTGAAGCACTTTGCCTACGGTGAAGCACTTTCCCATACGGTGAAGCACTTTCCCATACGGTGAAGCACTTTCCCATACGGTGAAGCACTTTCCCATACGGTGAAGCACTTTCCCATACGGTGAAGCACTTTCCCATACGGTGAAGCACTTTCCCATGCGGTGAAGCACTTTCCCATGGCGGTGAAGCACTTTCCCATGCGGTGAAGCACTTTCCCATACGGTGAAGCACTTTGCCCATACGGTGAAGCACTTTCCCATACGGTGAAGCACTTTTCCCTACGGTGAAGCACTTTCCCATACGGTGAAGCACTTTCCCATACGGTGAAGCACTTTCCCATACGGTGAAGCACTTTCCCATACGGTGAAGCACTTTCCCATACGGTGAAGCACTTTCCCATACGGTGAAGCACTTTCCCATACGGTGAAGCACTTTGCCCTACGGTGAAGCACTTTCCCATACGGTGAAGCACTTTCCCATACGGTGAAGCACTTTCCCATACGGTGAAGCACTTTCCCATACGGTGAAGCACTTTCCCATACGGTGAAGCACTTTCCCATACGGTGAAGCACTTTCCCATACGGTGAAGCACTTTCCCATACGGTGAAGCACTTTCCCATACGGTGAAGCACTTTCCCATACGGTGAAGCACTTTCCCATACGGTGAAGCACTTTCCCATACGGTGAAGCACTTTCCCATACGGTGAAGCACTTTCCCATACGGTGAAGCACTTTCCCATACGGTGAAGCACTTTCCCATACGGTGAAGCACTTTCCCATACGGTGAAGCACTTTCCCATACGGTGAAGCACTTTCCCATACGGTGAAGCACTTTCCCATACGGTGAAGCACTTTCCCATACGGTGAAGCACTTTCCCATACGGTGAAGCACTTTCCCATACGGTGAAGCACTTTCCCATACGGTGAAGCACTTTCCCATACGGTGAAGCACTTTCCCATACGGTGAAGCACTTTCCCATACGGTGAAGCACTTTCCCATACGGTGAAGCACTTTCCCATACGGTGAAGCACTTTCCCATACGGTGAAGCACTTTCCCATACGGTGAAGCACTTTCCCATACGGTGAAGCACTTTGCCCATACGGTGAAGCACTTTGCCCATACGGTGAAGCACTTTCCCATACGGTGAAGCACTTTCCCATACGGTGAAGCACTTTCCCATACGGTGAAGCACTTTCCCATACGGTGAAGCACTTTCCCATACGGTGAAGCACTTTCCCATACGGTGAAGCACTTTCCCATACGGTGAAGCACTTTCCCATACGGTGAAGCACTTTCCCATACGGTGAAGCACTTTCCCATACGGTGAAGCACTTTCCCATACGGTGAAGCACTTTCCCATACGGTGAAGCACTTTCCCATACGGTGAAGCACTTTCCCATGCGGTGAAGCACTTTCCCATGCGGTGAAGCACTTTCCCATGCGGTGAAGCACTTTGCCCTACGGTGAAGCACTTTCCCATACGGTGAAGCACTTTCCCATACGGTGAAGCACTTTCCCATACGGTGAAGCACTTTCCCATACGGTGAAGCACTTTGCCATACGGTGAAGCACTTTCCCATACGGTGAAGCACTTTGCCCATACGGTGAAGCACTTTCCCATACGGTGAAGCACTTTCCCATACGGTGAAGCACTTTCCCATACGGTGAAGCACTTTCCCATACGGTGAAGCACTTTCCCATACGGTGAAGCACTTTCCCATACGGTGAAGCACTTTCCCATACGGTGAAGCACTTTCCCATACGGTGAAGCACTTTCCCATACGGTGAAGCACTTTCCCATACGGTGAAGCACTTTCCCATACGGTGAAGCACTTTCCCATACGGTGAAGCACTTTCCCATACGGTGAAGCACTTTCCCATACGGTGAAGCACTTTCCCATACGGTGAAGCACTTTCCCATACGGTGAAGCACTTTCCCATACGGTGAAGCACTTTCCCATACGGTGAAGCACTTTCCCATACGGTGAAGCACTTTCCCATACGGTGAAGCACTTTCCCATACGGTGAAGCACTTTGCCCTACGGTGAAGCACTTTCCCATACGGTGAAGCACTTTCCCATACGGTGAAGCACTTTCCCATACGGTGAAGCACTTTCCCATACGGTGAAGCACTTTCCCATACGGTGAAGCACTTTCCCATACGGTGAAGCACTTTCCCATACGGTGAAGCACTTTCCCATACGGTGAAGCACTTTCCCATACGGTGAAGCACTTTCCCATACGGTGAAGCACTTTCCCATACGGTGAAGCACTTTCCCATACGGTGAAGCACTTTGCCCTACGGTGAAGCACTTTCCCATACGGTGAAGCACTTTCCCATACGGTGAAGCACTTTCCCATACGGTGAAGCACTTTCCCATACGGTGAAGCACTTTCCCATACGGTGAAGCACTTTCCCATACGGTGAAGCACTTTCCCATACGGTGAAGCACTTTCCCATGCGGTGAAGCACTTTCCCATGCGGTGAAGCACTTTCCCATGCGGTGAAGCACTTTCCCATGCGGTGAAGCACTTTGCCCTACGGTGAAGCACTTTCCCATACGGTGAAGCACTTTGCCCTACGGTGAAGCACTTTGCCCTACGGTGAAGCACTTTCCCATACGGTGAAGCACTTTCCCATACGGTGAAGCACTTTCCCATACGGTGAAGCACTTTCCCATACGGTGAAGCACTTTCCCATACGGTGAAGCACTTTCCCATACGGTGAAGCACTTTCCCATACGGTGAAGCACTTTCCCATACGGTGAAGCACTTTGCCCTACGGTGAAGCACTTTCCCATACGGTGAAGCACTTTCCCATACGGTGAAGCACTTTCCCATACGGTGAAGCACTTTCCCATACGGTGAAGCACTTTCCCATACGGTGAAGCACTTTCCCATACGGTGAAGCACTTTCCCATACGGTGAAGCACTTTCCCATACGGTGAAGCACTTTCCCATACGGTGAAGCACTTTCCCATACGGTGAAGCACTTTCCCATACGGTGAAGCACTTTCCCATACGGTGAAGCACTTTCCCATACGGTGAAGCACTTTCCCATACGGTGAAGCACTTTCCCATACGGTGAAGCACTTTCCCATACGGTGAAGCACTTTCCCATACGGTGAAGCACTTTCCCATACGGTGAAGCACTTTCCCATACGGTGAAGCACTTTCCCATACGGTGAAGCACTTTCCCATACGGTGAAGCACTTTCCCATACGGTGAAGCACTTTCCCATACGGTGAAGCACTTTCCCATACGGTGAAGCACTTTCCCATACGGTGAAGCACTTTCCCATACGGTGAAGCACTTTCCCATACGGTGAAGCACTTTCCCATACGGTGAAGCACTTTCCCATACGGTGAAGCACTTTGCCCTACGGTGAAGCACTTTCCCATACGGTGAAGCACTTTCCCATACGGTGAAGCACTTTCCCATACGGTGAAGCACTTTCCCATACGGTGAAGCACTTTCCCATACGGTGAAGCACTTTCCCATACGGTGAAGCACTTTCCCATACGGTGAAGCACTTTCCCATACGGTGAAGCACTTTCCCATACGGTGAAGCACTTTCCCATACGGTGAAGCACTTTCCCATACGGTGAAGCACTTTGCCCTACGGTGAAGCACTTTGCCCTACGGTGAAGCACTTTGCCCTACGGTGAAGCACTTTGCCCTACGGTGAAGCACTTTCCCATACGGTGAAGCACTTTCCCATACGGTGAAGCACTTTCCCATACGGTGAAGCACTTTCCCATACGGTGAAGCACTTTCCCATACGGTGAAGCACTTTCCCATACGGTGAAGCACTTTCCCATACGGTGAAGCACTTTCCCATACGGTGAAGCACTTTCCCATAGGGTGAAGCACTTTGCCATACGGTGAAGCACTTTCCCATACGGTGAAGCACTTTCCCATACGGTGAAGCACTTTGCCATACGGTGAAGCACTTTCCCATACGGTGAAGCACTTTCCCATACGGTGAAGCACTTTCCCATACGGTGAAGCACTTTCCCATACGGTGAAGCACTTTCCCATACGGTGAAGCACTTTCCCATACGGTGAAGCACTTTCCCATACGGTGAAGCACTTTCCCATACGGTGAAGCACTTTCCCATACGGTGAAGCACTTTCCCATAGGGTGAAGCACTTTGCCATACGGTGAAGCACTTTCCCATACGGTGAAGCACTTTCCCATACGGTGAAGCACTTTCCCATACGGTGAAGCACTTTCCCATACGGTGAAGCACTTTCCCATAGGGTGAAGCACTTTGCCCTACGGTGAAGCACTTTCCCATACGGTGAAGCACTTTCCCATACGGTGAAGCACTTTCCCATAGGGTGAAGCACTTTGCCCTACGGTGAAGCACTTTCCCATACGGTGAAGCACTTTCCCATACGGTGAAGCACTTTCCCATACGGTGAAGCACTTTCCCATACGGTGAAGCACTTTGCCCTACGGTGAAGCACTTTCCCATACGGTGAAGCACTTTCCCATACGGTGAAGCACTTTCCCATACGGTGAAGCACTTTCCCATACGGTGAAGCACTTTCCCATACGGTGAAGCACTTTCCCATACGGTGAAGCACTTTCCCATACGGTGAAGCACTTTCCCATACGGTGAAGCACTTTCCCATACGGTGAAGCACATTCCCATACGGTGAAGCACTTTCCCATACGGTGAAGCACTTTCCCATACGGTGAAGCACTTTCCCATACGGTGAAGCACTTTCCCATACGGTGAAGCACTTTCCCATACGGTGAAGCACTTTCCCATACGGTGAAGCACTTTCCCATACGGTGAAGCACTTTGCCCTACGGTGAAGCACTTTCCCATACGGTGAAGCACTTTCCCATACGGTGAAGCACTTTCCCATACGGTGAAGCACTTTCCCATACGGTGAAGCACTTTCCCATACGGTGAAGCACTTTGCCCTACGGTGAAGCACTTTCCCATACGGTGAAGCACTTTCCCATACGGTGAAGCACTTTCCCATACGGTGAAGCACTTTGCCATACGGTGAAGCACTTTCCCATACGGGGAAGCACTTTCCCATACGGTGAAGCACTTTCCCATACGGTGAAGCACTTTCCCATACGGTGAAGCACTTTCCCATACGGTGAAGCACTTTCCCATACGGTGAAGCACTTTCCCATACGGTGAAGCACTTTCCCATACGGTGAAGCACTTTGCCATACGGTGAAGCACTTTCCCATACGGTGAAGCACTTTCCCATACGGTGAAGCACTTTCCCATACGGTGAAGCACTTTCCCATACGGTGAAGCACTTTCCCATACGGTGAAGCACTTTCCCATACGGTGAAGCACTTTCCCATACGGTGAAGCACTTTCCCATACGGTGAAGCACTTTCCCATACGGTGAAGCACTTTGCCATACGGTGAAGCACTTTGCCATACGGTGAAGCACTTTCCCATACGGTGAAGCACTTTCCCATACGGTGAAGCACTTTCCCATACGGTGAAGCACTTTCCCATACGGTGAAGCACTTTCCCATACGGTGAAGCACTTTCCCATACGGTGAAGCACTTTCCCATACGGTGAAGCACTTTCCCATACGGTGAAGCACTTTCCCATACGGTGAAGCACTTTCCCATACGGTGAAGCACTTTCCCATGCGGTGAAGCACTTTCCCCTGCGGTGAAGCACTTTCCCATGCGGTGAAGCACTTTCCCATGCGGAACAGCACTTTCCCATGCGGTAAAGCACTTTGCCATACGGTGAAGCACTTTGCCATACGGTGAAGCACTTTGCCATACGTTGAAGCACTTTGCCATACGGTGAAGCACTTTGCCATGCGGTGAAGCACTTTCCCATGCGGTGAAGCACTTTCCCATGCGGTGAAGCACTTTCCCATGCGGTGAAGCACTTTCCCATGCGGTGAAGCACTTTCCCATGCGGTGAAGCACTTTGCCCTACGGTGAAGCACTTTGCCCTACGGTGAAGCACTTTCCCATGCGGTGAAGCACTCTGCCCTGCAGTGAAGCACTCTGCCCTGCGGTGAAGCACTCTGCCCTGCGGTGAAGCACTCTGCCCTGCGGTGAAGCACTCTCCCTGCGGTGAAGCACTCTCCCATGCGGTGAAGCACTTTGCCCTGCGGTGAAGCACTTTCCCATGCGGTGAAGCACTTTGCCCTGCGGTGAAGCACTTTGCCCTGCGGTGAAGCACTTTGCCGCGCGGTGAAGCACTTTGCCGCGCGGTGAAGCACTTTGCCGCGCGGTGAAGCACTTTGCCGCGCGGTGAAGCACTTTGCCGCGCGGTGAAGCACTTTGCCGCGCGGTGAAGCACTTTGCCGCGCGGTGAAGCACTTTGCCGCGCGGTGAAGCACTTTGCCGCGCGGTGAAGCTCTTTGCCGCGCGGTGAAGCACTTTGCCGCGCGGTGAAGCACTTTGCCGCGCGGTGAAGCACTTTGCCGCGCGGTGAAGCACTTTGCCGCGCGGTGAAGCACTTTGCCGCGCGGTGAAGCACTTTGCCGCGCGGTGAAGCACTTTGCCGCGCGGTGAAGCACTTTGCCGCGCGGTGAAGCACTTTGCCGCGCGGTGAAGCACTTTGCCGCGCGGTGAAGCACTTTGCCGCGCGGTGAAGCACTTTGCCGCGCGGTGAAGCACTTTGCCGCGCGGTGAAGCACTTTGCCGCGCGGTGAAGCACTTTGCCGCGCGGTGAAGCACTTTGCCGCGCGGTGAAGCACTTTGCCGCGCGGTGAAGCACTTTGCCGCGCGGTGAAGCACTTTTCCCTACGGTGAAGCACTTTTCCGCACAGTGAAGCACTTTGCCCTACGGTGAAGCACTTTGCCCTACGGTGAAGCACTTTGCCCTACGGTGAAGCACTTTGCCATACGGTGAAGCACTTTCCCATACGGTGAAGCACTTTCCCATACGGTGAAGCACTTTCCCATACGGTGAAGCACTTTCCCATACGGTGAAGCACTTTCCCATACGGTGAAGCACTTTGCCCTACGGTGAAGCACTTTCCCATACGGTGAAGCACTTTCCCATACGGTGAAGCACTTTGCCCTACGGTGAAGCACTTTCCCATACGGTGAAGCACTTTCCCATACGGTGAAGCACTTTCCCATACGGTGAAGCACTTTCCCATACGGTGAAGCACTTTCCCATACGGTGAAGCACTTTGCCATACGGTGAAGCACTTTGCCATACGGTGAAGCACT
The DNA here is from genome assembly GCF_046866305.1 of Octopus bimaculoides. Lineage (NCBI taxonomy): Eukaryota > Metazoa > Mollusca > Cephalopoda > Octopoda > Octopodidae > Octopus > Octopus bimaculoides. Next base: position 121,042 of record NW_028315349.1, on the reverse strand, counting down.
TTCCCATACGGTGAAGCACTTTGCCCTACGGTGAAGCACTTTGCCCTACGGTGAAGCACTTTGCCCTACGGTGAAACACTTTGCCCTACGGTGAAGCACTTTCCCCTACGGTGAAGCACTTTCCCATACGGTGAAGCACTTTCCCATACGGTGAAGCACTTTCCCATACGGTGAAGCACTTCGCCCATACGGTGAAGCACTTCGCCCATACGGTGAAGCACTTCGCCCGTACGGTGAGGCACTTCGCCCTACGGTGAAGCACTTTCCCCTACGGTGAAGCACTTCCCCCTACGGTGAAGCACTTCGCCCTACGGTGAAGCACTTCGCCCTACGGTGAAGCACTTCGCCCTACGGTGAAGCACTTTCCCCTACGGTGAAGCACTTTCCCATACGGTGAAGCACTTTCCCATACGGTGAAGCACTTCGCCCATACGGTGAAGCACTTCGCCCATACGGTGAAGCACTTCGCCCATACGGTGAAGCACTTCGCCCATACGGTGAAGCACTTCGCCCTACGGTGAAGCACTTTCCCCTACGGTGAAGCACTTCCCCCTACGGTGAAGCACTTCGCCCTACGGTGAAGCACTTCGCCCTACGGTGAAGCACTTCGCCCTACGGTGAAGCACTTCGCCCTACGGTGAAGCACTTCGCCCTACGGTGAAGCACTTCGCCCTACGGTGAAGCACTTCGCCCTACGGTGAAGCACTTCGCCCTACGGTGAAGCACTTCGCCCTACGGTGAAGCACTTCGCCCTACGGTGAAGCACTTCGCCCTACGGTGAAGCACTTCGCCCTACGGTGAAGCACTTCGCCCTACGGTGAAGCACTTCGCCCTACGGTGAAGCACTTCGCCCTAGGGTGAAGCACTTCGCCCTAGGGTGAAGCACTTCGCCCTACGGTGAAGCACTTCGCCCTACGGTGAAGCACTTCGCCCTACGGTGAAGCACTTCGCCCTACGGTGAAGCACTTCGCCCTACGGTGAAGCACTTCGCCCTACGGTGAACCACTTCGCCCGACGGTGAAGCACTTCGCCCGACGGTGAGGCACTTCGCCCGACGGTGAGGCACTTCGCCCGACGGTGAGGCACTTCGCCCGACGGTGAGGCACTTCGCCCGACGGTGAGGCACTTCGCCCGACGGTGAGGCACTTCGCCCTACGGTGAGGCACTTCCCCACACGGTGAGGCACTTCCTCACACGGTGAGGCACTTCCCCACACGGTGAGGCACTTCCCCACACGGTGAGGCACTTCCCCACACGGTGAGGCACTTTCCCACACGGTGCGCTTTCCCACACCGTAAAGTGCTTTCCCACACCGTAAAGTGCTTTCCCACACAGTAAAGTGCTTTCCCAATTTAAAACGAAAAAAGCAAATAAAACGAAGAATCGTTTGTTTATGTAGTCGGCACTTAATGTATATCTGCTGAATGGATGTCAGTGATTGGCTGAAATTATCGAAATAAGACAATTTTTTACATGAAATAAATTCGAATACAAAAATATTTTTCTGTTCTACAACATAAAATAGATAAGTATACGAAGTTTGAAAGTCTTTCGGTACCAAAAACACTACGTAAAACATTAATGAAAAATGTGGCCCCCGTTTTAAAAAAGATCCTATATATATATATATATATATATATATATATATATATATATATATATATATATATATATATATATATACAATGATAATAATAAAGTGACAACAAAAGAATGAAACCTCAATATTAGGTAAATATAGCATTATTTATATATGTATATAGATAGGACAATCAGTAAGTTGTCATAATAGTGTTTGGAGTGTGGATATGTGTATACATATGAGTACGTACATGCACATATATGTTTGTGTGTGTATGCCCATATACATGTTTGTGTGAGTGTGTATGTATGTAGACATTATGAACACAGGAGGTGTTTCTTTCTTTTTTTTATAAATCTCCTTTTACAAAACCACTACATTATAGGGATGTCAAAAAACCGACACCGGCCCCTAAGTGATGGCCTTGAAAAATTCTGTTTTAGTCGAATGAATCGAATCCAGCACTTATTTTGGTCTGCTTTGCTGAACTGCTAGGTTATAGGAGCATAAACACCAACACCAGTTATCAAGCAGTGATGGGAGACAGACACACAGACATGAGGAGACACACACACACATATATATATTCGATGGGCTTCTTTCAGTTTCCATCCACCAAAACCACTCACAAGGCTTTGGTCGGCTTGAGACTATAGCAGAAGACACTTGCTCAAGGTGGCACGCAGTGAGACTGAACCCAGAACCATGTGGTTGGGAAGCAAGCCTCTTACTACACATAATATATGACAAAGATGGTGGGATAGGCTGGAAGTATAAGGTAAGTGATGACGTATGAACGGTCAAGGGGCCTTGCAAGTAAGACAGACATGTGAGCAGAAGGACAACTAGTGCGTATGACTTTTGCTTTCGGGCTTTCGCTTGGGACAGACATGGTGACCCCGCAAGAGTTCAGGGAAATGGGCGTTAGGTTCTGGCCAGAGGTTATGTCGGTGTATCCTAAGTGGACAGTATAAATGTTGCGAGAGGACCCATGTGACAGATGAACCAAGCTTTTTAGCCCATTTCACACACCTGCTTATACCCACTGATCCACTGACTTGTACGAGTTAAGGCAGCTGGTGTATATATATATATACAAACATATATGCTGTGTGTAGCATCGTGTGAAAGAGGGAAACTAGTATATATTATATAAAAAAAACTTTAAGGCGCTGCTCCAGCATGGCCGCAGTCTAATGAATGAAACAAGTAAAAGAAAGAAAGGAACATGAGAAAAAAACCCATACATTTCGTACGTATACCTGCGGCTAAAGACACGCAGCTAGCTTTACTGATTGAGTGTGACAAGGGACGGATTGATGTCTAGCAAGATATATTTAAACGAAGTCTATGAAAAGCATTCGACAATCCAGAATCGACCCACCCTCTCTGATCGAAGTAACCAAGTCTCGAAGGTAAATTCTTCCATTTATTGTGAGATGATGGGGGGTGGATTGGTTCGCAAAAGTTTTGCTTCGTCTCGACGTTTCCATGGAACCTTTGATTTCTTTGTAGGATGCCAAGAAGATTCCGTCCAGATTCTCTGTTGTCGGCTGAATTCCTGATTGTTGTTTCTAAGTTATTTGGGGATGTAAGAGAGGTGCAATTGTATCCCCTTGTCCGTCCCTGGTTTGTTTTCGATAAGCCTGGGTTCATTTCTGTGTATGTTTTTGCTTTATTTTCCTTCAGCAAGGGCTTATCCGATGCCTATTCTACGATGAACTGTGTTTCGTAGTTAATAAACAAATTGCTTTGTCTTTGCCAGCCTTGTAGCGAGTTTGTTTCTTCAGCTTCACAAATTGTTTGCCACAGTTTAAAGACACTTTCCAAGCGTTGACCATCTCAATGTTTCTTTAATTCGTTGTAGATTTCCTCATCTATGTTCTTCAATTTTTCTTCATTGCTCAGCGCTCTAAGCTTAAGCAGTTCTATTTCTGTCTTCATGTTTTCCAAGTGTTAGTTTCTCCCATAATTGTCTTTGTTGGTCCTGTTCGTTTGGAATACGTTTAATTTGGAGTTTATGAGGCAGAATTTAACCAGTGTTCATAAATTTCTGCCTTGTGCTTGTTTTTGATCATGTTCCAGAAAGTAACCTTTCTGGCTTTAAGTTTTTCATTCTATATGTGTATAATGCGGTTTTTAGTTGATAGTGGAGGGGGATGGGCTTCTATCTTGTGTATCATCTTTAGGTGGATTTTCATTTAAGCAATTATTATGTGGTAAAGAATGAAGAGTGGTGCATAATTTGGACAAATGTTGATTGAGCTGTTGCAGGGATTGTTCTTTCTCTTCTTTTCCTCTTCTTTTCCTCTTGTGTGGAGCGAGTGAGTTCATCAGTGTTGCCAATCAAAAGTCTCAAATTCGTGTTCATCTCTCTCAGTTCCTTAAGAGTCTCTTCATTCCTTAAGAGTCTCTTTGTCTCAAGAAGATTAAGTTTGTCCAAAGACACCTGGAAAAGGTTTAGTTTTTGAAAGCATTATATTTCGGTTGCCTACTTCCATGAGAGTTACCTTGTCTGTTGGAATACATTTTTAGATTACTGGCGTGTACAATACATGCTCACACATGTATGTATGTGTATATATATATATATATATATATATATATATATATATATATATAGGTAAGTGGTAGGTTTGCCTCGATCCTTCAGGGGTAATCTGAAGCATCCAAGCAACCAGGGGATGTTTAAATCCGGAGGCACTCCTGGGGATCACCTGTATGGGTACCGTCATGGGAAGAGGGCGTCCAGAGGCAGGTAATATGTTGCTTAAACCGTAGTTTATGCATTTACTTGGAGGACAATCAGTAAGTTGTCATAATAGTGTTTGGAGTGTGGATATGTGTATACATATGAGTACGTACATGCACATATATGTTTGTGTGTGTATGCCCATATACATGTTTGTGTGAGTGTGTATGTATGTAGACATTATGAACACAGGAGGTGTTTCTTTCTTTTTTTTATAAATCTCCTTTTACAAAACCACTACATTATAGGGATGTCAAAAAACCGACACCGGCCCCCAAGTGATGGCCTTGAAAAATTCTGTTTTAGTCGAATGAATCGAATCCAGCACTTATTTTGGTCTGCTTTGCTGAACTGCTAGATTATAGGAGCATAAACACCAACACCAGTTATCAAGCAGTGATGGGAGACAGACACACAGACATGAGGAGACACACACACACATATATATATTCGATGGGCTTCTTTCAGTTTCCATCCACCAAAACCACTCACAAGGCTTTGGTCGGCTTGAGACTATAGCAGAAGACACTTGCTCAAGGTGGCACGCAGTGAGACTGAACCCAGAACCATGTGGTTGGGAAGCAAGCCTCTTACTACACATAATATATGACAAAGATGGTGGGATAGGCTGGAAGTATAAGGTAAGTGATGACGTATGAACGGTCAAGGGGCCTTGCAAGTAAGACAGACATGTGAGCAGAAGGACAACTAGTGCGTATGACTTTTGCTTTCGGGCTTTCGCTTGGGACAGACATGGTGACCCCGCAAGAGTTCAGGGAAATTGGCGTTAGGTTCTGGCCAGAGGTTAGGTCGGTGTATCCTAAGTGGACAGTATAAATGTTGCGAGAGGACCCATGTGACAGATGAACCAAGCTTTTTAGCCCATTTCACACACCTGCTTATACCCACTGATCCACTGACTTGTACGAGTTAAGGCAGCTGGTGTATATATATATATATACAAACATATATGCTGTGTGTAGCATCGTGTGAAAGAGGGAGGCTAGTATATATTATATAAAAAAAACTTTAAGGCGCTGCTCCAGCATGGGTGCAGTCTAATGAATGAAACAAGTAAAGGAAAGAAAGGAACATGAGAAAAAAAAACCCATACATTTCGTACGTATACCTGCGGCTAAAGACACGCAGCTAGCTTTACTGATTGAGTGTGACAAGGGACGGATTGATGTCTAGCAAGATATATTTAAACGAAGTCTATGAAAAGCATTCGACAATCCAGAATCGACCCACCCTCTCTGATCGAAGTAACCAAGTCTCGAAGGTAAATTCTTCCATTTATTGTGAGATGATGGGGGGTGGATTGGTTCGCAAAAGTTTTGCTTCGTCTCGACGTTTCCATGGAACCTTTGATTTCTTTGTAGGATGCCAAGAAGATTCCGTCCAGATTCTCTGTTGTCGGCTGAATTCCTGATTGTTGTTTCTAAGTTATTTGGGGATGTAAGGTCGGTGGAGTTGCCTCCCCTTGTCCGTCTCTGGTTTGTGTTCGATAAGCTTGGGTTCATTTCTGTGTATGTTTTTGCTTTATCTTCCTTCAGCAAGGGCTTATCCGATGCCTTTTCTACGATGAACTGTGTTTCGTAGTTAATAAACAAATTGCTTTGTCTTTGCCAGCCTTGTAGCGAGTTTGTTTCTTCAGCTTCACAAGTTGTTTGCCACAGTTTAAAGACACTTTCCAAGCGTTGACCATCTCAATGTTTCTTTAATTCGTTGTAGATTTCCTCATCTATGTTCTTCAATTTTTCTTCATTGCTCAGCGCTCTAAGCTTAAGCAGTTCTATTTCTGTCTTCATGTTTTCCAAGTGTTAGTTTCTCCCATAATTGTCTTTGTTCGTCCTGTTCGTTTGGAATACGTTTAATTTAACCAGTGTTCATAAATTTCTGCCTTGTGCTTGTTTTTCATGATGTTCCAGAAAGTAACCTTTCTGGCTTTAAGTTTTTCATTCTATATGTGTATAATGCGGTTTTTAATTGATAGTGGAGGGGGATGGGCTTCTATCTTGTGTATCATCTTTAGGTGGATTTTCATTTAAGCAATTATTATGTGGTAAAGAATGAAGAGTGGTGCATAATTTGGACAAATGTTGATTGAGCTGTTGCAGGGATTGTTCTTTCTCTTCTTTTCCTCTTGTGTGGAGCGAGTGAGTTCATCAGTGTTGCTAATCAAAAGTCTCAAATTCATGTTCATCTCTCTCAGTTCCTTAAGAGTCTCTTCGTCTCAAGAAGATTAAGTTTGTCCAAAGACACCTGGAAAAGGTTTAGTTTTTGAAAGCATTATATTTCGGTTGCCTACTTCCATGAGAGTTACCTTGTCTGTTGGAATACATTTTTAGATTACTGGCATGTACAATACATGCTCACACATGTATGTATGTATGTATATATATATATATATATATATATATATATATATATATATATCATCATCATCATCATCATCATCGTTTAACGTCTGCTTTCCATGCTAGCATGGGTTGGACGATTTGACTGAGGACTGGTGAAACCGGATGGCAACACCAGGCTCCAGCCTGATTTGGCAGAGTTTCTACAGCTGGATGCCCTTCCTAACGCCAACCACTCAGAGAGTGTAGTGGGTGCTTTTACGTGTCACCCGCACGAAAACGGCCACGCTCGAAATGGTGTCTTTTATGTGCCACCCGCACAAGCCAGTCCAGGGGCACTGGCAACGATCTCGCTCGAAAATCCTACAGGAGCCAGTCAGGCGGTACTGGCAACGGCCACGCTCAAAATGGTGCATCTCATGTGCCACCCGCACAAGAACCAGTCCAGGGGCACTGGCAACGATCTTACTTGGCTTGCCGGGTCTTCTCACGCACAGCACATTTCCAAAGGTCTCGGTCCGTAGTCATCGCCTCGGTGAGGCCCAATGTACGAAGGTCTTGCCTCACCACCTCAGCCCAGGTCTTCCTGGGCCTACCTCTTCCACGGGTTCCCTCAACTGTTAGGGTGTGGCACTTTTTCACGCAGCTATCCTCCTCCATTCTCACCACATGTCCATACCAGCGCAATCGTCTCTCTTGCACGCCACAACTGATGCTTCTAATGTTCAGCTTTTCTCTCAAGATACTTACACTCTGACGGGTATTCACATTGACATTACACATCCAACGGAGCATACTGGCTTCATTCCTTGCGAGCTTACGTATGTCCTCAGCAGTTACAGCCCATGTTTCACTGCCATGTAGCATGGTTGTTCGTACGCATGCGTCATACAGTCTGCCTTTTACTCTGAGTGAGAGTCCCTTTGTCGCCAGCAGGGGTAAGAGCTCTCTAAACTTTGCCCAGGCTATTCTTATTCTAGCAGCTACACTTTCAGCGCACCCACCCCCACTACTAACTTGGTCGCCCAGATAGCGGAAGCTATCGACTACCTCTAGTTTTTCACCCTGGAATGAGATAGAAGTTGTTTCCTGTTTGTTTGCAGTCTTTATTGCACCTGAACATCTGCCACAAACAAAAACTAACTTGCTAGTTAACCTGCCTTTGATGTTGCTGCACCTCTTATGTGTCCATAGCTTGCACCGGGTACATCTTATAGAGTTACTACCTACTCCTTTTCTACATACTGAGCAGGGCCATCTACCTGAAGGGGTTTGTGTTTTATCTACCTTCCTACTTATTAGGCCCTTCAATTCTAGACCTTGCTTCCACACCTGAAACTTCTCCTCTAGTTCTGATAGTGACTCCGCAATTAGGGCAAGGTCATCAGCATAGAGGAGCTCCCAGGGGCAACCTGTCTTGAACTCCTCTGTGATTGCCTGGAGGACTATGGTAAATAATAGGGGGCTGAGGACGGAACCTTGGTGGACCCCTACCTCTACCCGGAATTCATTGCTGTACTCATTTCCAACCCTCACCTTACTGGCAGCATCTCTGTACATGGCTCGCACAGCTCTCACTAACCATTCTTCTATCCCAAGTTTCCTCATTGACCACCAGATAAGGGATCGGGGGACCCTGTCAAAGGCTTTCTCCATGTCAACGAAAGCCAGGTACAGAGGTTTATCCTTAGCTAGGTATTTCTCCTGCAACTGTCTCACTAGAAATAAGGCATCAGTAGTGCTTTTACCTGGCACGAACCCAAACTGCATCTCATTTAATTGATTCGCTCCCTAATTAGTTGGGCTATGACCCTCTCTGTAACTTTCATAACCTGATCTAACAGCTTGATGCCTCTGTAATTATTTGTTTCTAAAGCGTCCCCTTTACCTTTGTAGCAGTTGACTATGATGCTGCTACACCAGTCATTGGGTATGACTCCTTCGTGTATCACCTGGTTCGTAATACGGGTGACTAGGCTATAGCCAACACTGCCAGATATTTTGAGCATCTCTGCAGTGATTCCTGATGGGCCGGGGGCTTTCCCGGTCTTCATACTCTTAATTGCTTTATCTACCCTGGTACTATCAACTCGGATAGCTGGTCCCTCTATTGGGTCGACATACGGCAGGCTCTCTTTCTCCCATTCATTCTCTTTATTAAGCAATCTATCGTAGTGGCATCTCCAGACCTCTTTCTTTGCAGCCTCATTTAGTGCAAGCGTACCATCATCCATGCGAACACATTTCTCTCCTACAACATCACTATTCTCTCTCCTACACTGTCTTGCAACACGAAATACCTCGAGTCTTTGGTCCTCACGGCGCAGAACATTGGCAAATCTTTCCTTATCTGCTTCCCCTCTGGCTAAATAAACCTGTCGCCTAGCCTCCCTTCTGGCACATTGGTACAATTCCCTGCTACCACCGTTCTTCCAGTCCTTCCAAGCCTGTTTCTTTTGTCTAATAGCCCTGTCTACCTCCTTGTTCCACCACCACGTTACTCTGGGTTGGGAGGGGACCTTACACCACCCACAAATCTGGTCGGTGGCTTTCAACAGGTTGTCCCGCAGAAATCTCCAATTGTCTTCCACGTTGTATGATGCTTTTTAGCCCATTTCACACACCTGCTGTAAAGCGGTTGGCATTTGGAAGGGCATCCAGCTGTAGAAACCTTGCCAAATCAATTTGAGCGTGGTGCAGCCTCTTAGCTTGCCAGTCCTCAGTCAAACCGTCCATGGGAAGCAGAATTAAATGATGATGCTTTATTCACAATTTTATAAACTTCTCTCTCACGCTTCCCCTCTTTTTCTCTCTTGTTCTTCACTTTTCCCTTCAACCAATCACATGAAGAAGGCATTACAGTCAGACGAAATAACTAAGGAATAAGACTGAGTTAAAAAGAATTCCACGTTTCACTCGCAGCCTCCCCGACTTCAGCCAATCACATGACAGCCTCACGAATGGGCTGAGTAACGGAGGAAGAAGCAGAATTATTATAAGATTGAATTTTCGTTACCAACCCGGCTGAAACTGGCTCTGGCTCCAACTACAAATGTTGTGTTGTTTTTAGAAGTTCTCAATTAAAATCTCCCACCATACCTTAGTCACGTTCTGTTCCTAAAACTGGCTGAATGATAACTGAGTTATTCAACACAGAGCATCTCGAAATAAATGCACCACTGGGAATGATGTATATTGGCTAATACTGGGTTGGGTACACAAGAAAGTTTTAATATAGAGTTGCACATATTAGTGGATGATCAGTTTGTAATTCTGGATCATTTCCTTGTATCCAGAATAATGTGGCTCCTGGCCTTGCCCGGTTCCATGGTGGTAATGTAAAAAGCATCCTGAACACTATTTATTTATTTACTTATATATTTATTCATTTATTTATTTATGTATTTATTAATTTATATATATATATTTTTTATTTATCTATATTTTTATTTATTTATTTATTTATATATATATATATATATTTATTTATATGGTGTGGCTCCTGGCCTTGCCCAGTTGCTCCCAAGATGTCCAGCCGATGCCAGCAGACAAAATGGATGGTAAATGAGGATAGAATTTATCTATTTTGTATTGTTATTTTGTCTTTTTCGGGATTTGTGGTTTTATTGTCTAATCTTTTTTTCTTTTTTTTTTTTTTCTTTGTCTTTGCAGCTTTTCCACATAGATGTTGGTATCATCATCATCATCATCATCATCGTTTAACGTCCGCTTTCCATGCTAGCATGGGTTGGACGATTTGACTGAGGACTGGTGAAACCGGATGGCAACACCAGGCTCCAGTCTGATTTGGCAGAGTTTCTACAGCTGGATGCCCTTCCTAACGCCAACCACTCAGAGAGTGTAGTGGGTGCTTTTACGTGTCACCCGCACGAAAACGGCCACGCTCGAAATGGTGTCTTTTATGTGCCACCCGCACAAGCCAGTCCAGGGGCACTGGCAACGATCTCGCTCGAAAATCCTACAGGAGCCAGTCAGGCGGTACTGGCAACGGCCACGCTCAAAATGGTGCATCTCATGTGCCACCCGCACAAGAACCAGTCCAGGGGCACTGGCAACGATCTTACTTGGCTTGCCGGGTCTTCTCACGCACAGCCCATTTCCAAAGGTCTCGGTCCGTAGTCATCGCCTCGGTGAGGCCCAATGTACGAAGGTCTTGCCTCACCACCTCAGCCCAGGTCTTCCTGGGCCTACCTCTTCCACGGGTTCCCTCAACTGTTAGGGTGTGGCACTTTTTCACGCAGCTATCCTCCTCCATTCTCACCACATGTCCATACCAGCGCAATCGTCTCTCTTGCACGCCACAACTGATGCTTCTAATGTTCAGCTTTTCTCTCAAGATACTTACACTCTGACGGGTATTCACATTGACATTACACATCCAACGGAGCATACTGGCTTCATTCCTTGCGAGCTTACGTATGTCCTCAGCAGTTACAGCCCATGTTTCACTGCCATGTAGCATGGTTGTTCGTACGCATGCGTCATACAGTCTGCCTTTTACTCTGAGTGAGAGTCCCTTTGTCGCCAGCAGGGGTAAGAGCTCTCTAAACTTTGCCCAGGCTATTCTTATTCTAGCAGCTACACTTTCAGCGCACCCACCCCCACTACTAACTTGGTCGCCCAGATAGCGGAAGCTATCGACTACCTCTAGTTTTTCACCCTGGAATGAGATAGAAGTTGTTTCCTGTTTGTTTGCAGTCTTTATTGCACCTGAACATCTGCCACAAACAAAAACTAACTTGCTAGTTAACCTGCCTTTGATGTTGCTGCACCTCTTATGTGTCCATAGCTTGCACCGGGTACATCTTATAGAGTTACTACCTACTCCTTTTCTACATACTGAGCAGGGCCATCTACCTGAAGGGGTTTGTGTTTTATCTACCTTCCTACTTATTAGGATTTTGGTTTTAGCTAGGTTGACTCTAAGGCCCTTCAATTCTAGACCTTGCTTCCACACCTGAAACTTCTCCTCTAGTTCTGATAGTGACTCCGCAATTAGGGCAAGGTCATCAGCATAGAGGAGCTCCCAGGGGCAACCTGTCTTGAACTCCTCTGTGATTGCCTGGAGGACTATGGTAAATAATAGGGGGCTGAGGACGGAACCTTGGTGGACCCCTACCTCTACCCGGAATTCATTGCTGTACTCATTTCCAACCCTCACCTTACTGGCCGCCTCTCTGTACATGGCTCGCACAGCTCTCACTAGCCATTCTTCTATCCCAAGTTTCCTCATTGACCACCAGATAAGGGATCGGGGGACCCTGTCAAAGGCTTTCTCCATGTCAACGAAAGCCAGGTACAGAGGTTTATCCTTGGCTAGGTATTTCTCTTGCAACTGTCTCACTAGAAATAAGGCATCAGTAGTGCTTTTACCTGGCACGAACCCAAACTGCATCTCATCTAAATTGATTCGCTCCCTAATTAGTTGGGCTATGACCCTCTCTGTAACTTTCATAACCTGATCTAACAGCTTGATGCCTCTGTAATTATTTGTATCTAAAGCGTCCCCTTTACCTTTGTAGCAGTTGACTATGATGCTGCTACACCAGTCATTGGGTATGACTCCTTCGTGTATCACCTGGTTCGTAATACGGGTGACTAGGCTATAGCCAACACTGCCAGATATTTTGAGCATCTCTGCAGTGATTCCTGATGGGCCGGGGGGGGGGGGGGGTATACATTACATAAATGTGTATGTGCGTGTGTGTGTACAACATGTCCATATACGCATGCATATATACACAGACTGAGAGAAGAAGAAGAGGAGAAGGGGAGTTAGCTGCCTGCTTATATTTGTACTGATGATGTTATTGAAATTACAATAATTATTATTCTTATTAATCTCCCTTCCAACATTCTTGCCTCCTGTTTTCATTTCTTCCTTATTCCTCCTCTTCCTCCCCATCATACCACAACCTCTGACCCCTTGCTGCTTCTCCTTAACCATTTATAGACACGCTCGTGCACATAGACGTCATCTGCCAAATTTCTTTTCTGCTGTGGTGGCGGCAGTGCTGGTGTTGTCCTTTTCTCTCACTATCAGCTTAGTGTAATAATATTTTTCCTTCATAAATGGTAGCTGACCGCACCATACAGTAAGGTTTTAGCAAAGTTGTATTGGAATAATGGGGCTGGGGAGCGGGACATCTTTAAAAATGTGTGTGTGCATGCGTCTTTCTGTAAAAATATATACAAGTTGGGGGGGCCAAAGGTCATGTGCCAAGATTAAGACTCTAATATCTCTATTGCACATTTCAAAAACAACCCATTTATATTTAATTAGAAAGCAAAACAAATTAGCAAATGTCTGTAGCTTTTATTCTTCGTTGCATGAGGAATATCAACTCCCTGTGACAATGTGTGCACAAATTTCTTTGGACTTTTTTTCTTTTTAAAGCCTCTTTCTGACAGAGACATCTCGGTGGTGAGGGGTCCACTTTGCTATGTGTTGGGCACACCGTATTGCATGAACTTCTCGAACAAATTGACCGGCCGTTGTATGCGATGTTGCTTTTTCTCACGATGCTTTTGGTTGGAGATGTCCACAACTGTTCTGTTCTGTTTTGTTGCACCATCGCAACCAGACTGAAAAACAAGTCCAATGTGCTCCGGAATTGTCAAAGACGTGTTTCAGTTTTTCTAAAATGGAGTGAAATAAAATAATAATAATAATGATTTCTTGTTACTCTTATCAAACTCATTGGGCCCCAGGTTAAGCTAAACTCTCCTTATTCTCCCCACCAAAGTGAGGGAGTTTGTGTGTGCTCAATGTTTTCCCATTAAGATAGTCTGGTAGGTCTGTTGTCCCTTCATTTAGTTCCTTAGCCATCATAACTGCCCCCGTTTCTCTCTCTCTCTCTCTCTGCCTCTTCAGTATGTATGTGTTGGGGGAGTCTGTAATGTCGTCATGGTTACTGTTTTTTTTTTTCGTTTGTTTTTTCACCACCACAGCTTTACTATTAACAATATTTCAGTCGCATTTTTAAATCTGATAATTTCAGGGCAGGAAACTCATGATTGTCACCTCATCCCTCCCTCCCTATTTCTAATATCTTTCTAAATTCTGTTGCTACAACTACTTTGACGACCACCACCACCACCCACAAGTACTGCTACTACTACTACTACTACTGTCATGTCTCTGAATCGGCAGAGCGTCAGACAAAAGGTGCTTTATGGGTAGGTAAGTCTGTTTCCCTTGCTAGCTTTGAATCTGTCAAAATACAGGATGGGCCCAAAGTCACACACTGAGACCCCCCTCTCCCCCATATTTCAAAAACAGCACTTTATGGTTAATTACAACACAAAACTAATTAGGAAATGTCAACATCCTGATTACAAGGGTTCGAAACATTCACCATTTGCAGATTTTTTTATTGTTTGTTGTACAAGGAACAGAATTTCCTGCAGAGATCTTTGCACAGGTAGGGGAGGGGGCAACCATTGGTATTTGTCCTGCACACTGCATGTTGCATGGACTCTTTGCACTAATCAGGCACAGGCTGTGTGGTAAAGAAGCTTGCTTTCCAACCACATGGTTCCTGGTTCAGTCCCACTGTGTGGCACTTTAAATAAGTGTCCACTAAGCCTCGGGCCAACCAAAGCCTTGCGAGTGGATTTGGTTGACAGAAACTGAAAGAAGCCCGTCGTGTGTATATATATATATATATATGTGTGTATGTACATGTGAGTGTATCTGTCTGTCCCTGCCACCATTGTTTGATAGCCGATGGTGTGTTTACGTCCCCCGTAACTTAGCAGTTTGGCAAAAGAGATAGAATAAGTACTAGGCTTAGAAAAAATAATTCCTAGAGTCAATTTGTTCGACTGAGAGGCAGTGCTCCAGCATGGCTGCAGTCATGTGACTGAAACAAATAAAACAATAATCGACCAACAGTGTTTCAATGTTACACAAAATAATAATGATGATTAATAGTAGTATAAGATGTTATATTTTCGTGTGTGACTTTTGGCCCACCCTGTACCCAGAAATATGACCACCACCACAAAAAATAATATTTTTTTTTGCTATTGAAGTATCGAACGGGGTAGACAACTCTAGATATGTTTTGCTCTTATTTGACCTCCGTGAATTACAGCTTGTTTTTGCCAGATGGTAAGATGCATCTGTATACACACACATGTACATACATGCTGCTGCATGCAGATAGAGAGATTTGTAAGCCTAATACTTATTCTCTTTTGCCGAAACCACTAAGTTACGGGGACGTAAACACACCAGCATCGATTGTCAAGCGATGGTGGGGGGACAAACACAGACACACAAACACACCTACATATTTTGAGGGAGGGGACTAGTCGATTATGTTGACCCCCTAGCGTTTTAATTACCCTAACCCTTATAGGTTGAAAGGAACAGTCGACATCGGCGGAATTTGAACTCAGAACGTAAAGACGGACTGAACACCGTTAAGCACTTTCTCCGGCGTGCTAACGATTCTGCCTTTAAAAATAATAATAATGTTCGTAATCCTTTCAATTATACGCATGGGCGGGGGTAGTTAATTACATTGACCCCTCAATGTTCGTCTTTTAATTAATAATCGGTCCCAGAAGGATCTTAGAAGCTAAAACACATTCGTCCAGCGAAATAAAGATTCTGATCGCAGAGAAACAAAGGGAAGTAACTCGGAGAAGCCAGAGTAAAATAGAGACGTTACAGATAGATGGCGCTGGTGTTTGTTGTTGGTTTGTCATAGCAATGGCGGTGAAGATGGCGGTAGGAACTCGTTAAAATTACTCTTTTCCTTGTTTCAGTCCTTTTGACTGCGTCCAAGCTGGAGCACCGCCTTTATAGTCGGTCAAATCGACCGCAGGACTTACTCTTTGTAAGCCTGGTACTTATTCTATCGGTCTCTTTTGCCGAAACCGCTAATTTACGTTGACGTAAACACACCAGCATCGGTTGTCAAGCGATGTTGGGAGGTGGGGACAAACAGACACACAAACATATACACACACATACATATATACAACGGGCTTCTTTCAGTTTCCGCCTACCAAATCCACTCCTTACGGTCTTTATTTCTTTCTCTGTCTTATTTCTGTGACCGGTTTCAGTCAGTATTTGTATCCGCCATCACTTGTTTACAACCCCAGGACCAGACATTTTATTTTCTTTTCGATAATTTATTAAGTTTGATTCGTTCGACGAAAACCGTTCACAGGGAACACGTCTGTGGAATGCACAGCCACTTAAACATTAATTTCACCGTGCCCCAGTCCACTTACCTGGCAAAAATCACTTACACCTGTAATTCAAAGGGACCGGCCTCGTCACATTGTATTTCTTTGTAAATTACGTGAAGAAGACGTGTCTGCGGAGTACTGAGCCACTTGCATGCTAATTTTCTGTTGATTGAATTGTAATCGATATGTCACTTTCGCTTCATACTGTTTTATTGACCTTGAAAAATAAAGCTGACAAATATATACACATACATTACTAGATTCATAATATATACACACAAGTACATACATTATTCGATTCATAATATATACACATACATACATTACTCCATTCATAATACACATACACCTTACTAGATTCATAATATACATACACTACTAGATTCATAATATATACACACACACTCTCACTACTAGATTTATAATATATACACACAAGCATATACATTACTCGATTCATAATATTTACACACACACACACACACACATTACTAGATTCATAATATATACACATACATACATTACTCGATTCATAATATATACACACACATAGATCACTAGGTTCATAATATACACACATACATTACTCGATTCATAATATATACACATATATTACGCTATTCATAATATATACACATACATTACTCGATTCATAATATATACACAGACATTGTAGACACTAAATTATCATACTTAAATGTTGTAGAAACTTGAAAAATAAAGCTGACAAAGCCAGGATTCGAAATCACAACGTAGATATAGTTTTATTTTATTTATCTCTTGACCACCAAACAGAATGGAACATGCAGAGAGTTACCTCCCTTGAAACCAACGCGACAAGATCCAATTGTTCCCTAAGCGAAGCATTTCCAAAAAATATTATTTAATTACCTGGAAATAATAATAAAAAATGTGTAGGAAACCCGGTGTCTTTCCGATAACCAGAAAATCGAAAAATACGGGAGGAGTATGTTTAAAAAACAAAAAAAACGACGCCATTATAAGGCCCCCCCTTAAAAATTTTTCCGGGTTTTGACACTTTAGCGACATCGATTCCCCAGATTTTCTCCAGAAAATTTTCGAGATTTGATGTCGCTAAAGTGTCAAAACCCGGAAAAATTTTTAAAGGGGGGGGGGGCCTTATAATGGCGTCGTTTTTTTTTTTTTAGCTACTCCTCACCTATTGGTTATACTATAAACATTATCGATTTGACATTATTACCTTCCGCGCGTCCCACCGTGGGATTTTCTGGATTAAGACGTGTTTTCTTCTTCCTGTTGCAGTCGATTCTTCTTCTTTGCATAATTTTTGTGGTTTTTATTTTATTTATTCAACAAAAAACATCTTTAAATGATTTTTTTTATTCGAGAAAAACATATTTTCGATGATAAAAAAGACTATGTAGACATTCTTTTATTTGTTTTCAGTCAATTGACTGCAGCCATGCTCAGTCAAACCAATTCGACCCCAGGACATACACTTTGTAAGTCTAGTACCGTCTCTTTTTGCTAAACATACCAACATTGGTTGCCAAGCGATGGTGGAGAGACAAACATACACATAGATACGACAGGCTTCCTCCAGGCCTTGATTGGCCTGAGGCTATAAGTAGAAGACACTTTCCCATCGCTTGACAACCAATGTTGGTGTGTTTACGTCCCCCATAACTTAGCAGTTTAACAAGAGACCAATAGAATAATAAGTACTAGGCTTCAGAAGTCCCAGGGTTGATTTGCTCCAACATGGCCACAGTCAAAATAATTCACTACAGCTAGAATCCTTTTGTCCAAAGACGAAAGGGATCAGGACCACACAGCAGGTGGACCCACCAGTCAAATAAAAAAGACAAACACTGTCAGTGGGAGGGTCAATACTTTTTTTTTTTTTTCCTCTCAAAATAGAGTTGAAATTGAAATGATGAAGGTAGAAGGAAGAGGTATGTATACATGATAGAAGGGGGGAGTGATTGGCATGGAGTGGATGGGAGGAAGAAGAAAAAGGACCCTTGACCACTAGTTGCTTCTGCTGTCACCTTCCATCAACCACTTACTAAGGTGCACTTAGACATCCACTAACCCAAACTGCTGTTACTACCACCACAACCAGTTACTATGGTAATGATCCAAGTTGTTAATGGTTACAACAGCTTCTGCTGTGCTTCACACTACAACTACTAACCTCTCCCTCGCTAGATATAGTGACCAATCAACCCTTCCGTTCTAATTGCTTTGAATAAAGAAACAATACATTAAAATGCTAGATATTCCCCTCTAAGACGAGATGGCCATGGTTGGAACACTGCCCCAGAGTTAAAACTACCACTGACTTTTATTACAGAGAAACAAGAGATTTCAATTAAAAGTTACATCCATAACGAGAAAAGAAGTAATTAAGTATGAAGGTTCATTTGAAGAGAACGAACCCAACAAAGGTAAATTAAATGAGAAAAAAGGTTTAGAAATTAAAATAAATTGCAATAGTGGGGGGACAACCTTGGATAGGTTTCAGTGTTATTGACCTCCTCAAGCAACCAGACAATAACTAAGATCACACAAGATTTATATATATACACACAAAACGGGGTCTCTTCCTGCCAAGGGTTCCAGATGAGACTACTTCACGGCAGGTGAGAGCAGCAGTGATCAGACTCTCTCATTGACCAAATGCCACCTATCAGAGGAGGTTCCAAATAATAGTGTAGCACAGGCAACGGTGGTGCCCCAGCATGACCACAGCTTTAAATATGTTTAAAGACTAGAGATATACATGTGCAATCAAGTATCTGTGCACAGAATTTATATATCTCGCACCATGCACACACAATGTAATTCCGTGTGCACTCAAATCTCTCTATCTGTATGCAGCAGCATGTATGTACATGTGTGTGTATACAGATGCATCTTACCATCTGGCAAAAACAAGCTGTAATTCACGGAGGTCAAATAAGAGCAAAACATATCTAGAGTTGTCTACCCCGTTCGATACTTCAATAGCAAAAAAAATTATTATTTTTTGTGGTGGTGGTCATATTTCTGGGTACAGGGTGGGCCAAAGTCACACACGAAAATATAACATC
Organism: Octopus bimaculoides; assembly: GCF_046866305.1. Taxonomy (NCBI): domain Eukaryota; kingdom Metazoa; phylum Mollusca; class Cephalopoda; order Octopoda; family Octopodidae; genus Octopus; species Octopus bimaculoides. The sequence continues at coordinate 102,040 of NW_028315349.1, read as the reverse complement.
TTATACTACTATTAATCATCATTATTATTTTGTGTAACATTGAAACACTGTTGGTCGATTATTGTTTTATTTGTTTCAGTCACATGACTGCAGCCATGCTGGAGCACTGCCTCTCAGTCGAACAAATTGACTCTAGGAATTATTTTTTCTATCTCTTTTGCCAAACTGCTAAGTTACGGGGGACGTAAACACACCATCGGCTATCAAACAATGGTGGCAGGGACAGACAGATACACTCACATGTACATACACACATATATATATATATATATATATATATATATATATATACACACACGACGGGCTTCTTTCAGTTTCTGTCAACCAAATCCACTTGCAAAGCTTTGGTTGGCCCGAGGCTTAGTGGACACTTATTTAAACTGCCACACAGTGGGACTGAACCAGGAACCATGTGGTTGGAAAGCAAGCTTCTTTACCACACAGCCTGTGCCTGATTAGTGCAAAGAGTCCATGCAACATGCAGTGTGCAGGACAAATACCAATGGTTGCCCCCTCCCCTACCTGTGCAAAGATATGTGCAGGAAATTCTGTTCCTTGTACAACAAACAATAAAAAAATCTGCAAATGGTGAATGTTTCGAACCCTTGTAATCAGGATGTTGACATTTCCTAATTAGTTTTGTGTTGTAATTAACCATAAAGTGCTGTTTTTGAAATATGGGGGAGAGGGGGGTCTCAGTGTGTGACTTTGGGCCCATCCTGTATTTTGACAGATTCAAAGCTAGCAAGGGAAACAGACTTACCTACCCATAAAGCACCTTTTGTCTCACGCTCTGCCGATTCAGAGACATGACAGTAGTAGTAGTAGTAGCAGTACTTGTGGGTGGTGGTCGTCGTCGTCAAAGTAGTTGTAGCAACAGAATTTAGAAAGATATTAGAAATAAGGAGGGAGGGAGGGATGAGGTGACAATCATGAGTTTCCTGCCCTGAAATTATCAGATTTAAAAATGCGACTGAAATATTGTTAATAGTAAAGCTGTGGTGGTGAAAAAACAAACGAAAAAAAAAAAACAGTAACCATGACGACATTACAGACTCCCCCAACACATACATACTGAAGAGGCAGAGAGAGAGAGAGAGAGAGAAACGGGGGCAGTTATGATGGCTAAGGAACTAAATGAAGGGACAACAGACCTACCAGACTATCTAATGGGAAAACATTGAGCACACACAAACTCCCTCACTTTGGTGGGGAGAATAAGGAGAGTTTAGCTTAACCTGGGGCCCAATGAGTTTGATAAGAGTAACAAGAAATCATTATTATTATTATTTTATTTCACTCCATTTTAGAAAAACTGAAACACGTCTTTGACAATTCCGGAGCACATTGGACTTGTTTTTCAGTCTGGTTGTGATGGTGCAACAAAACCGAACAGAACAGTTGTGGACATCTCCAACCAAAAGCATCGTGAGAAAAAGCAACATCGCATACAACGGCCGGTCAATTTGTTCGAGAAGTTCATGCAATACGGTGTGCCCAACACATAGCAAAGTGGACCCCTCACCACCGAGATGTCTCTGTCAGAAAGAGGCTTTAAAAAGAAAAAAAGTCCAAAGAAATTCGTGCACACATTGTCACAGGGAGTTGATATTCCTCATGCAACGAAGAATAAAAGCTACAGACATTTGCTAATTTGTTTTGCTTTCTAATTAAATATAAATGGGTTGTTTTTGAAATGTGCAATAGAGATATTAGAGTCTTAATCTTGGCACATCACCTTTGCCCCCCCCCCCCCCAACTTGTATATATTTTTACAGAAAGACGCATGCACACACACATTTTTAAAGATGTCCCGCTCCCCAGCCCCATTATTCCAATACAACTTTGCTAAAACCTTACTGTATGGTGCGGTCAGCTACCATTTATGAAGGAAAAATATTATTACACCAAGCTGATAGTGAGAGAAAAGGACAACACCAGCACTGCCGCCACCACAGCAGAAAAGAAATTTGGCAGATGACGTCTATGTGCACGAGCGTGTCTATAAATGGTTAAGGAGAAGCAGCAAGGGGTCAGAGGTTGTGGTATGATGGGGAGGAAGAGGAGGAATAAGGAAGAAATGAAAACAGGAGGCAAGAATGTTGGAAGGGAGATTAATAAGAATAATAATTATTGTAATTTCAATAACATCATCAGTACAAATATAAGCAGGCAGCTAACTCCCCTTCTCCTCTTCTTCTTCTCTCAGTCTGTGTATATATGCATGCGTATATGGACATGTTGTACACACACACGCACATACACATTTATGTAATGTATAATGTTATATATACCAACATCTATGTGGAAAAGCTGCAAAGACAAAGAAAAAAAAAAAAAAAAAAAAAAAGATTAGACAATAAAACCACAAATCCCGAAAAAGACAAAATAACAATACAAAATAGATAAATTCTATCCTCATTTACCATCCATTTTGTCTGCTGGCATCGGCTGGACATCTTGGGAGCAACTGGGCAAGGCCAGGAGCCACACCATATAAATATATATATATATAAATAAATAAAAATATAAATAAATAAGAAATATATATATATAAATTAATAAATTAATAAATATATAAGTAAATAAATAAATAGTGTTCAGGATGCTTTTTACATTACCACCATGGAACCGGGCAAGGCCAGGAGCCACATTATTCTGGATACAAGGAAATGATCCAGAATTACAAACTGATCATCCACTAATATGTGCAACTCTATATTAAAACTTTCTTGTGTACCCAACCCAGTATTAGCCAATATACATCATTCCCAGTGGTGCATTTATTTCGAGATGCTCTGTGTTGAATAACTCAGTTATCATTCAGCCAGTTTTAGGAACAGAACGTGACTAAGGTATGGTGGGAGATTTTAATTGAGAACTTCTAAAAACAACACAACATTTGTAGTTGGAGCCAGAGCCAGTTTCAGCCGGGTTGGTAACGAAAATTCAATCTTATAATAATTCTGCTTCTTCCTCCGTTACTCAGCCCATTCGTGAGGCTGTCATGTGATTGGCTGAAGTCAGGGAGGCTGCGAGTGAAACGTGGAATTCTTTTTAACTCAGTCTTATTCCATAGTTATTTCGTCTGACTGTAATGCCTTCTTCATGTGATTGGTTGAAGGGAAAAGTGAAGAACAAGAGAGAAAAAGAGGGGAAGCGTGAGAGAGAAGTCTATAAAATTGTGAATAAAGCATCATCATTTAATTCTGCTTCCCATGGACGGTTTGACTGAGGACTGGCAAGCTAAGAGGCTGCACCATGCTCAAATTGATTTGGCAAGGTTTCTACAGCTGGATGCCCTTCCAAATGCCAACCGCTTTACAGCAGGTGTGTGAAATGGGCTAAAAAGCTTGGTTCATCTGTCACATGGGTCCTCTCGCAACATTTATACTGTCCACTTAGGATACACCGACCTAACCTCTGGCCAGAACCTAACGCCAATTTCCCTGAACTCTTGCGGGGTCACCATGTCTGTCCCAAGCGAAAGCCCGAAAGCAAAAGTCATACGCACTAGTTGTCCTTCTGCTCACATGTCTGTCTTACTTGCAAGGCCCCTTGACCGTTCGTACGTCATCACTTACCTTATACTTCCAGCCTATCCCACCATCTTTGTCATATATTATGTGTAGTAAGAGGCTTGCTTCCCAACCACATGGTTCTGGGTTCAGTCTCACTGCGTGCCACCTTGAGCAAGTGTCTTCTGCTATAGTCTCAAGCCGACCAAAGCCTTGTGAGTGGTTTTGGTGGATGGAAACTGAAAGAAGCCCATCGAATATATATATGTGTGTGTGTGTCTCCTCATGTCTGTGTGTCTGTCTCCCATCACTGCTTGATAACTGGTGTTGGTGTTTATGCTCCTATAACCTAGCAGTTCAGCAAAGCAGACCAAAATAAGTGCTGGATTCGATTCATTCGACTAAAACAGAATTTTTCAAGGCCATCACTTAGGGGCCGGTGTCGGTTTTTTGACATCCCTATAATGTAGTGGTTTTGTAAAAGGAGATTTATAAAAAAAAGAAAGAAACACCTCCTGTGTTCATAATGTCTACATACATACACACTCACACAAACATGTATATGGGCATACACACACAAACATATATGTGCATGTACGTACTCATATGTATACACATATCCACACTCCAAACACTATTATGACAACTTACTGATTGTCCTCCAAGTAAATGCATAAACTACGGTTTAAGCAACATATTACCTGCCTCTGGACGCCCTCTTCCCATGACGGTACCCATACAGGTGATCCCCAGGAGTGCCTCCGGATTTAAACATCCCCTGGTTGCTTGGATGCTTCAGACTACCCCTGAAGGATCGAGGCAAACCTACCACTTACCTATATATATATATACATATATATATATATATATATATATCTATATATATACATACATACATGTGTGAGCATGTATTGTACACGCCAGTAATCTAAAAATGTATTCCAACAGACAAGGTAACTCTCATGGAAGTAGGCAACCGAAATATAATGCTTTCAAAAACTAAACCTTTTCCAGGTGTCTTTGGACAAACTTAATCTTCTTGAGACGAAGAGACTCTTAAGGAATGAAGAGACTCTTAAGGAACTGAGAGAGATGAACACGAATTTGAGACTTTTGATTAGCAACACTGATGAACTCACTCGCTCCACACAAGAGGAAAAGAAGAGAAAGAACAATCCCTGCAACAGCTCAATCAACATTTGTCCAAATTATGCACCACTCTTCATTCTTTACCACATAATAATTGCTTAAATGAAAATCCACCTAAAGATGATACACAAGATAGAAGCCCATCCCCCTCCACTAGCAACTAAAAACCGCATTATACACATATAGAATGAAAAACTTAAAGCCAGAAAGGTTACTTTCTGGAACATGATCAAAAACAAGCACAAGCCAGAAATTTATGAACACTGGTTAAATTCTGCCTCATAAACTCCAAATTAAACGTATTGTAAACGAACAGGACGAACAAAGACAATTATGGGAGAAACTAACACTTGGAAAACATGAAGACAGAAATAGAACTGCTTAAGCTTAGAGCGCTGAGCAATGAAGAAAAATTGAAGAACATAGATGAGGAAATCTACAACGAATTAAAGAAACATTGAGATGGTCAACGCTTGGAAAGTGTCTTTAAACTGTGGCAAACAACTTGTGAAGCTGAAGAAACAAACTCGCTACAAGGCTGGCAAAGACAAAGCAATTTGTTTATTAACTACGAAACACAGTTCATCGTAGAATAGGCATCGGATAAGCCCTTGCTGAAGGAAAATAAAGCAAAAACATACACAGAAATGAACCCAGGCTTATCGAACACAAACCAGAGACGGACAAGGGGAGGCAACTCCACCGACCTTACATCCCCAAATAACTTAGAAACAACAATCAGGAATTCAGCCGACAACAGAGAATCTGGACGGAATCTTCTTGGCATCCTACAAAGAAATCAAAGGTTCCATGGAAACGTCGAGACGAAGCAAAACTTTTGCGAACCAATCCACCCCCCATCATCTCACAATAAATGGAAGAATTTACCTTCGAGACTTGGTTACTTCGATCAGAGAGGGTGGGTCGATTCTGGATTGTCGAATGCTTTTCATAGACTTCGTTTAAATATATCTTGCTAGACATCAATCCGTCCCTTGTCACACTCAATCAGTAAAGCTAGATGCGTGTCTTTAGCCGCAGGTATACGTACGAAATGTATGGGTTTTTTTTTCTCATGTTCCTTTCTTTCTTTTACTTGTTTCATTCATTAGACTGCGGCCATGCTGGAGCAGCGCCTTAAAGTTTTTTTTATATAATATATACTAGCCTCCCTCTTTCACACGATGCTACACACAGCATATATGTTTGTATATATATATATACACCAGCTGCCTTAACTCGTACAAGTCAGTGGATCAGTGGGTATAAGCAGGTGTGTGAAATGGGCTAAAAAGCTTGGTTCATCTGTCACATGGGTCCTCTCGCAACATTTATACTGTCCACTTAGGATACACCGACCTAACCTCTGGCCAGAACCTAACGCCAATTTCCCTGAACTCTTGCGGGGTCACCATGTCTGTCCCAAGCGAAAGCCCGAAAGCAAAAGTCATACGCACTAGTTGTCCTTCTGCTCACATGTCTGTCTTACTTGCAAGGCCCCTTGACCGTTCATACGTCATCACTTACCTTATACTTCCAGCCTATCCCACCATCTTTGTCATATATTATGTGTAGTAAGAGGCTTGCTTCCCAACCACATGGTTCTGGGTTCAGTCTCACTGCGTGCCACCTTGAGCAAGTGTCTTCTGCTATAGTCTCAAGCCGACCAAAGCCTTGTGAGTGGTTTTGGTGGATGGAAACTGAAAGAAGCCCATCGAATATATATATGTGTGTGTGTGTCTCCTCATGTCTGTGTGTCTGTCTCCCATCACTGCTTGATAACTGGTGTTGGTGTTTATGCTCCTATAACCTAGCAGTTCAGCAAAGCAGACCAAAATAAGTGCTGGATTCGATTCATTCGACTAAAACAGAATTTTCAAGGCCATCACTTAGGGGCCGGTGTCGGTTTTTTGACATCCCTATAATGTAGTGGTTTTGTAAAAGGAGATTGATAAAAAAAAGAAAGAAACACCTCCTGTGTTCATAATGTCTACATACATACACACTCACACAAACATGTATATGGGCATACACACACAAACATATATGTGCATGTACGTACTCATATGTATACACATATCCACACTCCAAACACTATTATGACAACTTACTGATTGTCCTCCAAGTAAATGCATAAACTACGGTTTAAGCAACATATTACCTGCCTCTGGACGCCCTCTTCCCATGACGGTACCCATACAGGTGATCCCCAGGAGTGCCTCCGGATTTAAACATCCCCTGGTTGCTTGGATGCTTCAGACTACCCCTGAAGGATCGAGGCAAACCTACCACTTACCTATATATATATATATACATATATATATATATATATATATATCTATATATATACATACATACATGTGTGAGCATGTATTGTACACGCCAGTAATCTAAACATGTATTCCAACAGACAAGGTAACTCTCATGGAAGTAGGCAACCGAAATATAATGCTTTCAAAAACTAAACCTTTTCCAGGTGTCTTTGGACAAACTTAATCTTCTTGAGACGAAGAGACTCTTAAGGAATGAAGAGACTCTTAAGGAACTGAGAGAGATGAACACGAATTTGAGACTTTTGATTAGCAACACTGATGAACTCACTCGCTCCACACAAGAGGAAAAGAAGAGAAAGAACAATCCCTGCAACAGCTCAATCAACATTTGTCCAAATTATGCACCACTCTTCATTCTTTACCACATAATAATTGCTTAAATGAAAATCCACCTAAAGATGATACACAAGATAGAAGCCCATCCCCCTCCACTAGCAACTAAAAACCGCATTATACACATATAGAATGAAAAACTTAAAGCCAGAAAGGTTACTTTCTGGAACATGATCAAAAACAAGCACAAGCCAGAAATTTATGAACACTGGTTAAATTCTGCCTCATAAACTCCAAATTAAACGTATTGTAAACGAACAGGACGAACAAAGACAATTATGGGAGAAACTAACACTTGGAAAACATGAAGACAGAAATAGAACTGCTTAAGCTTAGAGCGCTGAGCAATGAAGAAAAATTGAAGAACATAGATGAGGAAATCTACAACGAATTAAAGAAACATTGAGATGGTCAACGCTTGGAAAGTGTCTTTAAACTGTGGCAAACAACTTGTGAAGCTGAAGAAACAAACTCGCTACAAGGCTGGCAAAGACAAAGCAATTTGTTTATTAACTACGAAACACAGTTCATCGTAGAATAGGCATCGGATAAGCCCTTGCTGAAGGAAAATAAACCAAAAACATACACAGAAATGAACCCAGGCTTATCGAAAACAAACCAGGGACGGACAAGGGGATGCAATTGCACCTCTCTTACATCCCCAAATAACTTAGAAACAACAATCAGGAATTCAGCCGACAACAGAGAATCTGGACGGAATCTTCTTGGCATCCTACAAAGAAATCAAAGGTTCCATGGAAACGTCGAGACGAAGCAAAACTTTTGTGAACCAATCCACCCCCCATCATCTCACAATAAATGGAAGAATTTACCTTCGAGACTTGGTTACTTCGATCAGAGAGGGTGGGTCGATTCTGGATTGTCGAATGCTTTTCATAGACTTCGTTTAAATATATCGTGCTAGACATCAATCCGTCCCTTGTCACACTCAATCAGTAAAGCTAGCTGCGTGTCTTTAGCCGCAGGTATACGTACGAAATGTATGGGTTTTTTTTTCTCATGTTCCTTTCTTTCTTTTACTTGTTTCATTCATTAGACTGCGGCCATGCTGGAGCAGCGCCTTAAAGTTTTTTTTATATAATATATACTAGCCTCCCTCTTTCACACGATGCTACACACAGCATATATGTTTGTATATATATATATATACACCAGCTGCCTTAACTCGTACAAGTCAGTGGATCAGTGGGTATAAGCAGGTGTGTGAAATGGGCTAAAAAGCTTGGTTCATCTGTCACATGGGTCCTCTCGCAACATTTATACTGTCCACTTAGGATACACCGACCTAACCTCTGGCCAGAACCTAACGCCAATTTCCCTGAACTCTTGCGGGGTCACCATGTCTGTCCCAAGCGAAAGCCCGAAAGCAAAAGTCATACGCACTAGTTGTCCTTCTGCTCACATGTCTGTCTTACTTGCAAGACCCCTTGACCGTTCATACGTCATCACTTACCTTATACTTCCAGCCTATCCCACCATCTTTGTCATATATTATGTGTAGTAAGAGGCTTGATTCCCAACCACATGGTTCTGGGTTCAGTCTCACTGCGTGCCACCTTGAGCAAGTGTCTTCTGCTATAGTCTCAAGCCGACCAAAGCCTTGTGAGTGGTTTTGGTGGATGGAAACTGAAAGAAGCCCATCGAATATATATATGTGTGTGTGTGTCTCCTCATGTCTGTGTGTCTGTCTCCCATCACTGCTTGATAACTGGTGTTGGTGTTTATGCTCCTATAACCTAGCAGTTCAGCAAAGCAGACCAAAATAAGTGCTGGATTCGATTCATTCGACTAAAACAGAATTTTTCAAGGCCATCACTTAGGGGCTGGTGTCGGTTTTTTGACATCCCTATAATGTAGTGGTTTTGTAAAAGGAGATTTATAAAAAAAAGAAAGAAACACCTCCTGTGTTCATAATGTCTACATACATACACACTCACACAAACATGTATATGGGCATACACACACAAACATATATGTGCATGTACGTACTCATATGTATACACATATCCACACTCCAAACACTATTATGACAACTTACTGATTGTCCTCCAAGTAAATGCATAAACTACGGTTTAAGCAACATATTACCTGCCTCTGGACGCCCTCTTCCCATGACGGTACCCATACAGGTGATCCCCAGGAGTGCCTCCGGATTTAAACATCCCCTGGTTGCTTGGATGCTTCAGACTACCCCTGAAGGATCGAGGCAAACCTACCACTTACCTATATATATATATACATATATATATATATATATATATGTATATATATACATACATACATGTGTGAGCATGTATTGTACACGCCAGTAATCTAAAAATGTATTCCAACAGACAAGGTAACTCTCATGGAAGTAGGCAACCGAAATATAATGCTTTCAAAAACTAAACCTTTTCCAGGTGTCTTTGGACAAACTTAATCTTCTTGAGACGAAGAGACTCTTAAGGAATGAAGAGACTCTTAAGGAACTGAGAGAGATGAACACGAATTTGAGACTTTTGATTAGCAACAATGATGAACTCACTCGCTCCACACAAGAGGAAGAACAATCCCTGCAACAGCTCAATCAACATTTGTCCAAATTATGCACCACTCTTCATTCTTTACCACATAATAATTGCTTAAATGAAAATCCACCTAAAGATGATACACAAGATAGAAGCCCATCCCCCTCCACTAGCAACTAAAAACCGCATTATACACATATAGAATGAAAAACTTAAAGCCAGAAAGGTTACTTTCTGGAACATGATCAAAAACAAGCACAAGCCAGAAATTTATGAACACTGGTTAAATTCTGCCTCATAAACTCCAAATTAAACGTATTGTAAACGAACAGGACGAACAAAGACAATTATGGGAGAAACTAACACTTGGAAAACATGAAGACAGAAATAGAACTGCTTAAGCTTAGAGCGCTGAGCAATGAAGAAAAATTGAAGAACATAGATGAGGAAATCTACAACGAATTAAAGAAACATTGAGATGGTCAACGCTTGGAAAGTGTCTTTAAACTGTGGCAAACAACTTGTGAAGCTGAAGAAACAAACTCGCTACAAGGCTGGCAAAGACAAAGCAATTTGTTTATTAACTACGAAACACAGTTCATCGTAGAATAGGCATCGGATAAGCCCTTGCTGAAGGAAAATAAACCAAAAACATACACAGAAATGAACCCAGGCTTATCGAACACAAACCAGAGACGGACAAGGGGAGGCAACTCCACCGACCTTACATCCCCAAATAACTTAGAAACAACAATCAGGAATTCAGCCGACAACAGAGAATCTGGACGGAATCTTCTTGGCATCCTACAAAGAAATCAAAGGTTCCATGGAAACGTCGAGACGAAGCAAAACTTTTGCGAACCAATCCACCCCCCATCATCTCACAATAAATGGAAGAATTTACCTTCGAGACTTGGTTACTTCGATCAGAGAGGGTGGGTCGATTCTGGATTGTCGAATGCTTTTCATAGACTTCGTTTAAATATATCTTGCTAGACATCAATCCGTCCCTTGTCACACTCAATCAGTAAAGCTAGCTGCGTGTCTTTAGCCGCAGGTATACGTACGAAATGTATGGGTTTTTTTTTCTCATGTTCCTTTCTTTCTTTTACTTGTTTCATTCATTAGACTGCGGCCATGCTGGAGCAGCGCCTTAAAGTTTTTTTTATATAATATATACTAGCCTCCCTCTTTCACACGATGCTACACACAGCATATATGTTTGTATATATATATATACACCAGCTGCCTTAACTCGTACAAGTCAGTGGATCAGTGGGTATAAGCAGGTGTGTGAAATGGGCTAAAAAGCTTGGTTCATCTGTCACATGGGTCCTCTCGCAACATTTATACTGTCCACTTAGGATACACCGACCTAACCTCTGGCCAGAACCTAACGCCAATTTCCCTGAACTCTTGCGGGGTCACCATGTCTGTCCCAAGCGAAAGCCCGAAAGCAAAAGTCATACGCACTAGTTGTCCTTCTGCTCACATGTCTGTCTTACTTGCAAGGCCCCTTGACCGTTCATACGTCATCACTTACCTTATACTTCCAGCCTATCCCACCATCTTTGTCATATATTATGTGTAGTAAGAGGCTTGCTTCCCAACCACATGGTTCTGGGTTCAGTCTCACTGCGTGCCACCTTGAGCAAGTGTCTTCTGCTATAGTCTCAAGCCGACCAAAGCCTTGTGAGTGGTTTTGGTGGATGGAAACTGAAAGAAGCCCATCGAATATATATATGTGTGTGTGTGTCTCCTCATGTCTGTGTGTCTGTCTCCCATCACTGCTTGATAACTGGTGTTGGTGTTTATGCTCCTATAACCTAGCAGTTCAGCAAAGCAGACCAAAATAAGTGCTGGATTCGATTCATTCGACTAAAACAGAATTTTCAAGGCCATCACTTAGGGGCCGGTGTCGGTTTTTTGACATCCCTATAATGTAGTGGTTTTGTAAAAGGAGATTTATAAAAAAAAGAAAGAAACACCTCCTGTGTTCATAATGTCTACATACATACACACTCACACAAACATGTATATGGGCATACACACACAAACATATATGTGCATGTACGTACTCATATGTATACACATATCCACACTCCAAACACTATTATCACGACTTACTGATTGTCCTCCAAGTAAATGCATAAACTACAGTTTAAGCAACATATTACCTGCCTCTGGACGCCCTCTTCCCATGACGGTACCCATACAGGTGATCCCCAGGGGTGCCTCCGGATTTAAACATCCCCTGGTTGCTTGGATGCTTCAGACTACTCCTGAAGGATCGAGGCAAACCTACCACTTACCTATATATATATATATATATATACATATATATATATATATATATATATATATATATATATATATATATATGTATGTATATATATGTATGTATACATATGTATGTATATATATATATATATATATATATATATATACATACATACATACATACATGTGTGAGCATGTATTGTACACGCCAGTAATCTAAAAATGTATTCCAACAGACAAGGTAACTCTCATGGAACTAGGCAACCGAAATATAATGCTTTCAAAAACTAAACCTTTTCCAGGTGTCTTTGGACAAACTTAATCTTCTTGAGACGCAGAGACTCTTAAGGAATGAAGAGACTCTTAAGGAATGAAGAGACTCTTAAGGAACTGAGAGAGATGAACACGAATTTGAGACTTTTGATTAGCAACACTGATGAACTCACTCGCTCCACACAAGAGGAAAAGAAGAGGAAAAGAAGAGAAAGAACAATCCCTGCAACAGCTCAATCAACATTTGTCCAAATTATGCACCACTCTTCATTCTTTACCACATAATAATTGCTTAAATAAAAATCCACCTAAAGATGATACACAAGATAGAAGCCCATCCCCCTCCACTAGCAACTAAAAACCGCATTATACACATATGGAATGAAAAACTTAAAGCCAGAAAGGTTACTTTCTGGAACATGATCAAAAACAAGCACAAGGCAGAAATTTATGAACACTGGTTAAATTCTGCCTCATAAACTCCAAATTAAACGTATTCCAAACGAACAGGACGAACAAAGACAATTATGGGAGAAACTAACACTTGGAAAACATGAAGACAGAAATAGAACTGCTTAAGCTTAGAGCGCTGAGCAATGAAGAAAAATTGAAGAACATAGATGAGGAAATCTACAACGAATTAAAGAAACATTGAGATGGTCAACGCTTGGAAAGTGTCTTTAAACTGTGGCAAACAACTTGTGAAGCTGAAGAAACAAACTCGCTACAAGGCTGGCAAAGACAAAGCAATTTGTTTATTAACTACGAAACACAGTTCATCGTAGAATAGGCATCGGATAAGCCCTTGCTGAAGGAAAATAAACCAAAAACATACACAGAAATGAACCCAGGCTTATCGAAAACAAACCAGGGACGGACAAGGGGATGCAATTGCACCTCTCTTACATCCCCAAATAACTTAGAAACAACAATCAGGAATTCAGCCGACAACAGAGAATCTGGACGGAATCTTCTTGGCATCCTACAAAGAAATCAAAGGTTCCATGGAAACGTCGAGACGAAGCAAAACTTTTGCGAACCAATCCACCCCCCATCATCTCACAATAAATGGAAGAATTTACCTTCGAGACTTGGTTACTTCGATCAGAGAGGGTGGGTCGATTCTGGATTGTCGAATGCTTTTCATAGACTTCGTTTAAATATATCTTGCTAGACATCAATCCGTCCCTTGTCACACTCAATCAGTAAAGCTAGCTGCGTGTCTTTAGCCGCAGGTATACGTACGAAATGTATGGGTTTTTTTTTCTCATGTTCCTTTCTTTCTTTTACTTGTTTCATTCATTAGACTGCGGCCATGCTGGAGCAGCGCCTTAAAGTTTTTTTTATATAATATATACTAGCCTCCCTCTTTCACACGATGCTACACACAGCATATATGTTTGTATATATATATATATACACCAGCTGCCTTAACTCGTACAAGTCAGTGGATCAGTGGGTATAAGCAGGTGTGTGAAATGGGCTAAAAAGCTTGGTTCATCTGTCACATGGGTCCTCTCGCAACATTTATACTGTCCACTTAGGATACACCGACCTAACCTCTGGCCAGAACCTAACGCCAATTTCCCTGAACTCTTGCGGGGTCACCATGTCTGTCCCAAGCGAAAGCCCGAAAGCAAAAGTCATACGCACTAGTTGTCCTTCTGCTCACATGTCTGTCTTACTTGCAAGACCCCTTGACCGTTCATACGTCATCACTTACCTTATACTTCCAGCCTATCCCACCATCTTTGTCATATATTATGTGTAGTAAGAGGCTTGCTTCCCAACCACATGGTTCTGGGTTCAGTCTCACTGCGTGCCACCTTGAGCAAGTGTCTTCTGCTATAGTCTCAAGCCGACCAAAGCCTTGTGAGTGGTTTTGGTGGATGGAAACTGAAAGAAGCCCATCGAATATATATATGTGTGTGTGTGTCTCCTCATGTCTGTGTGTCTGTCTCCCATCACTGCTTGATAACTGGTGTTGGTGTTTATGCTCCTATAACCTAGCAGTTCAGCAAAGCAGACCAAAATAAGTGCTGGATTCGATTCATTCGACTAAAACAGAATTTTTCAAGGCCATCACTTAGGGGCTGGTGTCGGTTTTTTGACATCCCTATAATGTAGTGGTTTTGTAAAAGGAGATTTATAAAAAAAAGAAAGAAACACCTCCTGTGTTCATAATGTCTACATACATACACACTCACACAAACATGTATATGGGCATACACACACAAACATATATGTGCATGTACGTACTCATATGTATACACATATCCACACTCCAAACACTATTATGACAACTTACTGATTGTCCTCCAAGTAAATGCATAAACTACGGTTTAAGCAACATATTACCTGCCTCTGGACGCCCTCTTCCCATGACGGTACCCATACAGGTGATCCCCAGGAGTGCCTCCGGATTTAAACATCCCCTGGTTGCTTGGATGCTTCAGACTACCCCTGAAGGATCGAGGCAAACCTACCACTTACCTATATATATATATACATATATATATATATATATATATCTATATATATACATACATACATGTGTGAGCATGTATTGTACACGCCAGTAATCTAAAAATGTATTCCAACAGACAAGGTAACTCTCATGGAAGTAGGCAACCGAAATATAATGCTTTCAAAAACTAAACCTTTTCCAGGTGTCTTTGGACAAACTTAATCTTCTTGAGACGAAGAGACTCTTAAGGAATGAAGAGACTCTTAAGGAACTGAGAGAGATGAACACGAATTTGAGACTTTTGATTAGCAACACTGATGAACTCACTCGCTCCACACAAGAGGAAGAACAATCCCTGTAACAGCTCAATCAACATTTGTCCAAATTATGCACCACTCTTCATTCTTTACCACATAATAATTGCTTAAATGAAAATCCACCTAAAGATGATACACAAGATAGAAGCCCATCCCCCTCCACTAGCAACTAAAAACCGCATTATACACATATAGAATGAAAAACTTAAAGCCAGAAAGGTTACTTTCTGGAACATGATCAAAAACAAGCACAAGCCAGAAATTTATGAACACTGGTTAAATTCTGCCTCATAAACTCCAAATTAAACGTATTGTAAACGAACAGGACGAACAAAGACAATTATGGGAGAAACTAACACTTGGAAAACATGAAGACAGAAATAGAACTGCTTAAGCTTAGAGCGCTGAGCAATGAAGAAAAATTGAAGAACATAGATGAGGAAATCTACAACGAATTAAAGAAACATTGAGATGGTCAACGCTTGGAAAGTGTCTTTAAACTGTGGCAAACAACTTGTGAAGCTGAAGAAACAAACTCGCTACAAGGCTGGCAAAGACAAAGCAATTTGTTTATTAACTACGAAACACAGTTCATCGTAGAATAGGCATCGGATAAGCCCTTGCTGAAGGAAAATAAACCAAAAACATACACAGAAATGAACCCAGGCTTATCGAACACAAACCAGAGACGGACAAGGGGAGGCAACTCCACCGACCTTACATCCCCAAATAACTTAGAAACAACAATCAGGAATTCAGCCGACAACAGAGAATCTGGACGGAATCTTCTTGGCATCCTACAAAGAAATCAAAGGTTCCATGGAAACGTCGAGACGAAGCAAAACTTTTGCGAACCAATCCACCCCCCATCATCTCACAATAAATGGAAGAATTTACCTTCGAGACTTGGTTACTTCGATCAGAGAGGGTGGGTCGATTCTGGATTGTCGAATGCTTTTCATAGACTTCGTTTAAATATATCTTGCTAGACATCAATCCGTCCCTTGTCACACTCAATCAGTAAAGCTAGCTGCGTGTCTTTAGCCGCAGGTATACGTACGAAATGTATGGGTTTTTTTTTCTCATGTTCCTTTCTTTCTTTTACTTGTTTCATTCATTAGACTGCGGCCATGCTGGAGCAGCGCCTTAAAGTTTTTTTTATATAATATATACTAGCCTCCCTCTTTCACACGATGCTACACACAGCATATATGTTTGTATATATATATATACACCAGCTGCCTTAACTCGTACAAGTCAGTGGATCAGTGGGTATAAGCAGGTGTGTGAAATGGGCTAAAAAGCTTGGTTCATCTGTCACATGGGTCCTCTCGCAACATTTATACTGTCCACTTAGGATACACCGACCTAACCTCTGGCCAGAACCTAACGCCAATTTCCCTGAACTCTTGCGGGGTCACCATGTCTGTCCCAAGCGAAAGCCCGAAAGCAAAAGTCATACGCACTAGTTGTCCTTCTGCTCACATGTCTGTCTTACTTGCAAGGCCCCTTGACCGTTCATACGTCATCACTTACCTTATACTTCCAGCCTATCCCACCATCTTTGTCATATATTATGTGTAGTAAGAGGCTTGCTTCCCAACCACATGGTTCTGGGTTCAGTCTCACTGCGTGCCACCTTGAGCAAGTGTCTTCTGCTATAGTCTCAAGCCGACCAAAGCCTTGTGAGTGGTTTTGGTGGATGGAAACTGAAAGAAGCCCATCGAATATATATATGTGTGTGTGTGTCTCCTCATGTCTGTGTGTCTGTCTCCCATCACTGCTTGATAACTGGTGTTGGTGTTTATGCTCCTATAACCTAGCAGTTCAGCAAAGCAGACCAAAATAAGTGCTGGATTCGATTCATTCGACTAAAACAGAATTTTCAAGGCCATCACTTAGGGGCCGGTGTCGGTTTTTTGACATCCCTATAATGTAGTGGTTTTGTAAAAGGAGATTTATAAAAAAAAGAAAGAAACACCTCCTGTGTTCATAATGTCTACATACATACACACTCACACAAACATGTATATGGGCATACACACACAAACATATATGTGCATGTACGTACTCATATGTATACACATATCCACACTCCAAACACTATTATCACGACTTACTGATTGTCCTCCAAGTAAATGCATAAACTACAGTTTAAGCAACATATTACCTGCCTCTGGACGCCCTCTTCCCATGACGGTACCCATACAGGTGATCCCCAGGGGTGCCTCCGGATTTAAACATCCCCTGGTTGCTTGGATGCTTCAGACTACCCCTGAAGGATCGAGGCAAACCTACCACTTACCTATATATATATATATATATATACATATATATATATATATATATATATATATATATATATATATATATATATGTATGTATATATATGTATGTATACATATGTATGTATATATATATATATATATATATATATATATACATACATACATACATACATGTGTGAGCATGTATTGTACACGCCAGTAATCTAAAAATGTATTCCAACAGACAAGGTAACTCTCATGGAACTAGGCAACCGAAATATAATGCTTTCAAAAACTAAACCTTTTCCAGGTGTCTTTGGACAAACTTAATCTTCTTGAGACGCAGAGACTCTTAAGGAATGAAGAGACTCTTAAGGAACTGAGAGAGATGAACACGAATTTGAGACTTTTGATTAGCAACACTGATGAACTCACTCGCTCCACACAAGAGGAAAAGAAGAGGAAAAGAAGAGAAAGAACAATCCCTGCAACAGCTCAATCAACATTTGTCCAAATTATGCACCACTCTTCATTCTTTACCACATAATAATTGCTTAAATAAAAATCCACCTAAAGATGATACACAAGATAGAAGCCCATCCCCCTCCACTAGCAACTAAAAACCGCATTATACACATATGGAATGAAAAACTTAAAGCCAGAAAGGTTACTTTCTGGAACATGATCAAAAACAAGCACAAGGCAGAAATTTATGAACACTGGTTAAATTCTGCCTCATAAACTCCAAATTAAACGTATTCCAAACGAACAGGACGAACAAAGACAATTATGGGAGAAACTAACACTTGGAAAACATGAAGACAGAAATAGAACTGCTTAAGCTTAGAGCGCTGAGCAATGAAGAAAAATTGAAGAACATAGATGAGGAAATCTACAACGAATTAAAGAAACATTGAGATGGTCAACGCTTGGAAAGTGTCTTTAAACTGTGGCAAACAACTTGTGAAGCTGAAGAAACAAACTCGCTACAAGGCTGGCAAAGACAAAGCAATTTGTTTATTAACTACGAAACACAGTTCATCGTAGAATAGGCATCGGATAAGCCCTTGCTGAAGGAAAATAAACCAAAAACATACACAGAAATGAACCCAGGCTTATCGAAAACAAACCAGGGACGGACAAGGGGATGCAATTGCACCTCTCTTACATCCCCAAATAACTTAGAAACAACAATCAGGAATTCAGCCGACAACAGAGAATCTGGACGGAATCTTCTTGGCATCCTACAAAGAAATCAAAGGTTCCATGGAAACGTCGAGACGAAGCAAAACTTTTGCGAACCAATCCACCCCCCATCATCTCACAATAAATGGAAGAATTTACCTTCGAGACTTGGTTACTTCGATCAGAGAGGGTGGGTCGATTCTGGATTGTCGAATGCTTTTCATAGACTTCGTTTAAATATATCTTGCTAGACATCAATCCGTCCCTTGTCACACTCAATCAGTAAAGCTAGCTGCGTGTCTTTAGCCGCAGGTATACGTACGAAATGTATGGGTTTTTTTTTCTCATGTTCCTTTCTTTCTTTTACTTGTTTCATTCATTAGACTGCGGCCATGCTGGAGCAGCGCCTTAAAGTTTTTTTTATATAATATATACTAGCCTCCCTCTTTCACACGATGCTACACACAGCATATATGTTTGTATATATATATATATACACCAGCTGCCTTAACTCGTACAAGTCAGTGGATCAGTGGGTATAAGCAGGTGTGTGAAATGGGCTAAAAAGCTTGGTTCATCTGTCACATGGGTCCTCTCGCAACATTTATACTGTCCACTTAGGATACACCGACCTAACCTCTGGCCAGAACCTAACGCCAATTTCCCTGAACTCTTGCGGGGTCACCATGTCTGTCCCAAGCGAAAGCCCGAAAGCAAAAGTCATACGCACTAGTTGTCCTTCTGCTCACATGTCTGTCTTACTTGCAAGACCCCTTGACCGTTCATACGTCATCACTTACCTTATACTTCCAGCCTATCCCACCATCTTTGTCATATATTATGTGTAGTAAGAGGCTTGCTTCCCAACCACATGGTTCTGGGTTCAGTCTCACTGCGTGCCACCTTGAGCAAGTGTCTTCTGCTATAGTCTCAAGCCGACCAAAGCCTTGTGAGTGGTTTTGGTGGATGGAAACTGAAAGAAGCCCATCGAATATATATATGTGTGTGTGTGTCTCCTCATGTCTGTGTGTCTGTCTCCCATCACTGCTTGATAACTGGTGTTGGTGTTTATGCTCCTATAACCTAGCAGTTCAGCAAAGCAGACCAAAATAAGTGCTGGATTCGATTCATTCGACTAAAACAGAATTTTTCAAGGCCATCACTTAGGGGCTGGTGTCGGTTTTTTGACATCCCTATAATGTAGTGGTTTTGTAAAAGGAGATTTATAAAAAAAAGAAAGAAACACCTCCTGTGTTCATAATGTCTACATACATACACACTCACACAAACATGTATATGGGCATACACACACAAACATATATGTGCATGTACGTACTCATATGTATACACATATCCACACTCCAAACACTATTATGACAACTTACTGATTGTCCTCCAAGTAAATGCATAAACTACGGTTTAAGCAACATATTACCTGCCTCTGGACGCCCTCTTCCCATGACGGTACCCATACAGGTGATCCCCAGGAGTGCCTCCGGATTTAAACATCCCCTGGTTGCTTGGATGCTTCAGACTACCCCTGAAGGATCGAGGCAAACCTACCACTTACCTATATATATATATACATATATATATATATATATATATCTATATATATACATACATACATGTGTGAGCATGTATTGTACACGCCAGTAATCTAAAAATGTATTCCAACAGACAAGGTAACTCTCATGGAAGTAGGCAACCGAAATATAATGCTTTCAAAAACTAAACCTTTTCCAGGTGTCTTTGGACAAACTTAATCTTCTTGAGACGAAGAGACTCTTAAGGAATGAAGAGACTCTTAAGGAACTGAGAGAGATGAACACGAATTTGAGACTTTTGATTAGCAACACTGATGAACTCACTCGCTCCACACAAGAAGAAGAACAATCCCTGCAACAGCTCAATCAACATTTGTCCAAATTATGCACCACTCTTCATTCTTTACCACATAATAATTGCTTAAATGAAAATCCACCTAAAGATGATACACAAGATAGAAGCCCATCCCCCTCCACTAGCAACTAAAAACCGCATTATACACATATAGAATGAAAAACTTAAAGCCAGAAAGGTTACTTTCTGGAACATGATCAAAAACAAGCACAAGCCAGAAATTTATGAACACTGGTTAAATTCTGCCTCATAAACTCCAAATTAAACGTATTGTAAACGAACAGGACGAACAAAGACAATTATGGGAGAAACTAACACTTGGAAAACATGAAGACAGAAATAGAACTGCTTAAGCTTAGAGCGCTGAGCAATGAAGAAAAATTGAAGAACATAGATGAGGAAATCTACAACGAATTAAAGAAACATTGAGATGGTCAACGCTTGGAAAGTGTCTTTAAACTGTGGCAAACAACTTGTGAAGCTGAAGAAACAAACTCGCTACAAGGCTGGCAAAGACAAAGCAATTTGTTTATTAACTACGAAACACAGTTCATCGTAGAATAGGCATCGGATAAGCCCTTGCTGAAGGAAAATAAAGCAAAAACATACACAGAAATGAACCCAGGCTTATCGAACACAAACCAGAGACGGACAAGGGGAGGCAACTCCACCGACCTTACATCCCCAAATAACTTAGAAACAACAATCAGGAATTCAGCCGACAACAGAGAATCTGGACGGAATCTTCTTGGCATCCTACAAAGAAATCAAAGGTTCCATGGAAACGTCGAGACGAAGCAAAACTTTTGCGAACCAATCCACCCCCCATCATCTCACAATAAATGGAAGAATTTACCTTCGAGACTTGGTTATTTCGATCAGAGAGGGTGGGTCGATTCTGGATTGTCGAATGCTTTTCATAGACTTCGTTTAAATATATCTTGCTAGACATCAATCCGTCCCTTGTCACACTCAATCAGTAAAGCTAGCTGCGTGTCTTTAGCCGCAGGTATACGTACGAAATGTATGGGTTTTTTTTTCTCATGTTCCTTTCTTTCTTTTACTTGTTTCATTCATTAGACTGCGGCCATGCTGGAGCAGCGCCTTAAAGTTTTTTTTATATAATATATACTAGCCTCCCTCTTTCACACGATGCTACACACAGCATATATGTTTGTATATATATATATACACCAGCTGCCTTAACTCGTACAAGTCAGTGGATCAGTGGGTATAAGCAGGTGTGTGAAATGGGCTAAAAAGCTTGGTTCATCTGTCACATGGGTCCTCTCGCAACATTTATACTGTCCACTTAGGATACACCGACCTAACCTCTGGCCAGAACCTAACGCCAATTTCCCTGAACTCTTGCGGGGTCACCATGTCTGTCCCAAGCGAAAGCCCGAAAGCAAAAGTCATACGCACTAGTTGTCCTTCTGCTCACATGTCTGTCTTACTTGCAAGGCCCCTTGACCGTTCATACGTCATCACTTACCTTATACTTCCAGCCTATCCCACCATCTTTGTCATATATTATGTGTAGTAAGAGGCTTGCTTCCCAACCACATGGTTCTGGGTTCAGTCTCACTGCGTGCCACCTTGAGCAAGTGTCTTCTGCTATAGTCTCAAGCCGACCAAAGCCTTGTGAGTGGTTTTGGTGGATGGAAACTGAAAGAAGCCCATCGAATATATATATGTGTGTGTGTGTCTCCTCATGTCTGTGTGTCTGTCTCCCATCACTGCTTGATAACTGGTGTTGGTGTTTATGCTCCTATAACCTAGCAGTTCAGCAAAGCAGACCAAAATAAGTGCTGGATTCGATTCATTCGACTAAAACAGAATTTTCAAGGCCATCACTTAGGGGCCGGTGTCGGTTTTTTGACATCCCTATAATGTAGTGGTTTTGTAAAAGGAGATTTATAAAAAAAAAAAAGAAACACCTCCTGTGTTCATAATGTCTACATACATACACACTCACACAAACATGTATATGGGCATACACACACAAACATATATGTGCATGTACGTACTCATATGTATACACATATCCACACTCCAAACACTATTATCACGACTTACTGATTGTCCTCCAAGTAAATGCATAAACTACAGTTTAAGCAACATATTACCTGCCTCTGGACGCCCTCTTCCCATGACGGTACCCATACAGGTGATCCCCAGGGGTGCCTCCGGATTTAAACATCCCCTGGTTGCTTGGATGCTTCAGACTACCCCTGAAGGATCGAGGCAAACCTACCACTTACCTATATATATATATATATATATACATATATATATATATATATATATATATATATATATATATATATATATGTATGTATATATATGTATGTATACATATGTATGTATGTATATATATATATATATATATATATATATACATACATACATACATACATGTGTGAGCATGTATTGTACACGCCAGTAATCTAAAAATGTATTCCAACAGACAAGGTAACTCTCATGGAACTAGGCAACCGAAATATAATGCTTTCAAAAACTAAACCTTTTCCAGGTGTCTTTGGACAAACTTAATCTTCTTGAGACGCAGAGACTCTTAAGGAATGAAGAGACTCTTAAGGAATGAAGAGACTCTTAAGGAACTGAGAGAGATGAACACGAATTTGAGACTTTTGATTAGCAACACTGATGAACTCACTCGCTCCACACAAGAGGAAAAGAAGAGGAAAAGAAGAGAAAGAACAATCCCTGCAACAGCTCAATCAACATTTGTCCAAATTATGCACCACTCTTCATTCTTTACCACATAATAATTGCTTAAATAAAAATCCACCTAAAGATGATACACAAGATAGAAGCCCATCCCCCTCCACTAGCAACTAAAAACCGCATTATACACATATGGAATGAAAAACTTAAAGCCAGAAAGGTTACTTTCTGGAACATGATCAAAAACAAGCACAAGGCAGAAATTTATGAACACTGGTTAAATTCTGCCTCATAAACTCCAAATTAAACGTATTCCAAACGAACAGGACGAACAAAGACAATTATGGGAGAAACTAACACTTGGAAAACATGAAGACAGAAATAGAACTGCTTAAGCTTAGAGCGCTGAGCAATGAAGAAAAATTGAAGAACATAGATGAGGAAATCTACAACGAATTAAAGAAACATTGAGATGGTCAACGCTTGGAAAGTGTCTTTAAACTGTGGCAAACAACTTGTGAAGCTGAAGAAACAAACTCGCTACAAGGCTGGCAAAGACAAAGCAATTTGTTTATTAACTACGAAACACAGTTCATCGTAGAATAGGCATCGGATAAGCCCTTGCTGAAGGAAAATAAACCAAAAACATACACAGAAATGAACCCAGGCTTATCGAAAACAAACCAGGGACGGACAAGGGGATGCAATTGCACCTCTCTTACATCCCCAAATAACTTAGAAACAACAATCAGGAATTCAGCCGACAACAGAGAATCTGGACGGAATCTTCTTGGCATCCTACAAAGAAATCAAAGGTTCCATGGAAACGTCGAGACGAAGCAAAACTTTTGCGAACCAATCCACCCCCCATCATCTCACAATAAATGGAAGAATTTACCTTCGAGACTTGGTTACTTCGATCAGAGAGGGTGGGTCGATTCTGGATTGTCGAATGCTTTTCATAGACTTCGTTTAAATATATCTTGCTAGACATCAATCCGTCCCTTGTCACACTCAATCAGTAAAGCTAGCTGCGTGTCTTTAGCCGCAGGTATACGTACGAAATGTATGGGTTTTTTTTTCTCATGTTCCTTTCTTTCTTTTACTTGTTTCATTCATTAGACTGCGGCCATGCTGGAGCAGCGCCTTAAAGTTTTTTTTATATAATATATACTAGCCTCCCTCTTTCACACGATGCTACACACAGCATATATGTTTGTATATATATATATATACACCAGCTGCCTTAACTCGTACAAGTCAGTGGATCAGTGGGTATAAGCAGGTGTGTGAAATGGGCTAAAAAGCTTGGTTCATCTGTCACATGGGTCCTCTCGCAACATTTATACTGTCCACTTAGGATACACCGACCTAACCTCTGGCCAGAACCTAACGCCAATTTCCCTGAACTCTTGCGGGGTCACCATGTCTGTCCCAAGCGAAAGCCCGAAAGCAAAAGTCATACGCACTAGTTGTCCTTCTGCTCACATGTCTGTCTTACTTGCAAGACCCCTTGACCGTTCATACGTCATCACTTACCTTATACTTCCAGCCTATCCCACCATCTTTGTCATATATTATGTGTAGTAAGAGGCTTGCTTCCCAACCACATGGTTCTGGGTTCAGTCTCACTGCGTGCCACCTTGAGCAAGTGTCTTCTGCTATAGTCTCAAGCCGACCAAAGCCTTGTGAGTGGTTTTGGTGGATGGAAACTGAAAGAAGCCCATCGAATATATATATGTGTGTGTGTGTCTCCTCATGTCTGTGTGTCTGTCTCCCATCACTGCTTGATAACTGGTGTTGGTGTTTATGCTCCTATAACCTAGCAGTTCAGCAAAGCAGACCAAAATAAGTGCTGGATTCGATTCATTCGACTAAAACAGAATTTTTCAAGGCCATCACTTAGGGGCTGGTGTCGGTTTTTTGACATCCCTATAATGTAGTGGTTTTGTAAAAGGAGATTTATAAAAAAAAGAAAGAAACACCTCCTGTGTTCATAATGTCTACATACATACACACTCACACAAACATGTATATGGGCATACACACACAAACATATATGTGCATGTACGTACTCATATGTATACACATATCCACACTCCAAACACTATTATGACAACTTACTGATTGTCCTCCAAGTAAATGCATAAACTACGGTTTAAGCAACATATTACCTGCCTCTGGACGCCCTCTTCCCATGACGGTACCCATACAGGTGATCCCCAGGAGTGCCTCCGGATTTAAACATCCCCTGGTTGCTTGGATGCTTCAGACTACCCCTGAAGGATCGAGGCAAACCTACCACTTACCTATATATATATATACATATATATATATATATATATATCTATATATATACATACATACATGTGTGAGCATGTATTGTACACGCCAGTAATCTAAAAATGTATTCCAACAGACAAGGTAACTCTCATGGAAGTAGGCAACCGAAATATAATGCTTTCAAAAACTAAACCTTTTCCAGGTGTCTTTGGACAAACTTAATCTTCTTGAGACGAAGAGACTCTTAAGGAATGAAGAGACTCTTAAGGAACTGAGAGAGATGAACACGAATTTGAGACTTTTGATTAGCAACACTGATGAACTCACTCGCTCCACACAAGAGGAAAAGAAGAGAAAGAACAATCCCTGCAACAGCTCAATCAACATTTGTCCAAATTATGCACCACTCTTCATTCTTTACCACATAATAATTGCTTAAATGAAAATCCACCTAAAGATGATACACAAGATAGAAGCCCATCCCCCTCCACTAGCAACTAAAAACCGCATTATACACATATAGAATGAAAAACTTAAAGCCAGAAAGGTTACTTTCTGGAACATGATCAAAAACAAGCACAAGCCAGAAATTTATGAACACTGGTTAAATTCTGCCTCATAAACTCCAAATTAAACGTATTCCAAACGAACAGGACGAACAAAGACAATTATGGGAGAAACTAACACTTGGAAAACATGAAGACAGAAATAGAACTGCTTAAGCTTAGAGCGCTGAGCAATGAAGAAAAATTGAAGAACATAGATGAGGAAATCTACAACGAATTAAAGAAACATTGAGATGGTCAACGCTTGGAAAGTGTCTTTAAACTGTGGCAAACAACTTGTGAAGCTGAAGAAACAAACTCGCTACAAGGCTGGCAAAGACAAAGCAATTTGTTTATTAACTACGAAACACAGTTCATCGTAGAATAGGCATCGGATAAGCCCTGAAGGATCGAGGCAAACCTACCACTTACCTATATATATATATACATATATATATATATATATATATATATATATATACATACATACATGTGTGAGCATGTATTGTACACGCCAGTAATCTAAAAATGTATTCCAACAGACAAGGTAACTCTCATGGAAGTAGGCAACCGAAATATAATGCTTTCAAAAACTAAACCTTTTCCAGGTGTCTTTGGACAAACTTAATCTTCTTGAGACGAAGAGACTCTTAAGGAATGAAGAGACTCTTAAGGAACTGAGAGAGATGAACACGAATTTGAGACTTTTGATTAGCAACACTGATGAACTCACTCGCTCCACACAAGAGGAAAAGAAGAGAAAGAACAATCCCTGCAACAGCTCAATCAACATTTGTCCAAATTATGCACCACTCTTCATTCTTTACCACATAATAATTGCTTAAATGAAAATCCACCTAAAGATGATACACAAGATAGAAACCCATCCCCCTCCACTAGCAACTAAAAACCGCATTATACACATATAGAATGAAAAACTTAAAGCCAGAAAGGTTACTTTCTGGAACATGATCAAAAACAAGCACAAGCCAGAAATTTATGAACACTGGTTAAATTCTGCCTCATAAACTCCAAATTAAACGTATTCCAAACGAACAGGATGAACAAAGACAATTATGGGAGAAACTAACACTTGGAAAACATGAAGACAGAAATAGAACTGCTTAAGCTTAGAGCGCTGAGCAATGAAGAAAAATTGAAGAACATAGATGAGGAAATCTACAACGAATTAAAGAAACATTGAGATGGTCAACGCTTGGAAAGTGTCTTTAAACTGTGGCAAACAACTTGTGAAGCTGAAGAAACAAACTCGCTACAAGGCTGGCAAAGACAAAGCAATTTGTTTATTAACTACGAAACACAGTTCATCGTAGAATAGGCATCGGATAAGCCCTTGCTGAAGGAAAATAAAGCAAAAACATACACAGAAATGAACCCAAGCTTATCGAAAACAAACCAGGGACGGTCTAGGGGATACAATTGCACCTCTCTTACATCCCCAAATAACTTAGAAACAACAATCAGGAATTCAGCCGACAACAGAGAATCTGGACGGAATCTTCTTGGCATCCTACAAAGAAATCAAAGGTTCCATGGAAACGTCGAGACGAAGCAAAACTTTTGCGAACCAATCCACCCCCCATCACCTCACAATAAATGGAAGAATTTACCTTCGAGACTTGGTTACTTCGATCAGAGAGGGTGGGTCGATTCTGGATTGTCGAATGCTTTTCATAGACTTCGTTTAAATATATCTTGCTAGACATCAATCCGTCCCTTGTCACACTCAATCAGTAAAGCTAGATGCGTGTCTTTAGCCGCAGGTATACGTACGAAATGTATGGGTTTTTTTTTCTCATGTTCCTTTCTTTCTTTTACTTGTTTCATTCATTAGACTGCGGCCATGCTGGAGCAGCGCCTTAAAGTTTTTTTTATATAATATATACTAGCCTCCCTCTTTCACACGATGCTACACACAGCATATATGTTTGTATATATATATATATATACACCAGCTGCCTTAACTCGTACAAGTCAGTGGATCAGTGGGTATAAGCAGGTGTGTGAAATGGGCTAAAAAGCTTGGTTCATCTGTCACATGGGTCCTCTCGCAACATTTATACTGTCCACTTAGGATACACCGACCTAACCTCTGGCCAGAACCTAACGCCAATTTCCCTGAACTCTTGCGGGGTCACCATGTCTGTCCCAAGCGAAAGCCCGAAAGCAAAAGTCATACGCACTAGTTGTCCTTCTGCTCACATGTCTGTCTTACTTGCAAGGCCCCTTGACCGTTCATACGTCATCACTTACCTTATACTTCCAGCCTATCCCACCATCTTTGTCATATATTATGTGTAGTAAGAGGCTTGCTTCCCAACCACATGGTTCTGGGTTCAGTCTCACTGCGTGCCACCTTGAGCAAGTGTCTTCTGCTATAGTCTCAAGCCGACCAAAGCCTTGTGAGTGGTTTTGGTGGATGGAAACTGAAAGAAGCCCATCGAATATATATATGTGTGTGTGTGTCTCCTCATGTCTGTGTGTCTGTCTCCCATCACTGCTTGATAACTGGTGTTGGTGTTTATGCTCCTATAACCTAGCAGTTCAGCAAAGCAGACCAAAATAAGTGCTGGATTCGATTCATTCGACTAAAACAGAATTTTCAAGGCCATCACTTAGGGGCCGGTGTCGGTTTTTTGACATCCCTATAATGTAGTGGTTTTGTAAAAGGAGATTTATAAAAAAAAGAAAGAAACACCTCCTGTGTTCATAATGTCTACATACATACACACTCACACAAACATGTATATGGGCATACACACACAAACATATATGTGCATGTACGTACTCATATGTATACACATATCCACACTCCAAACACTATTATCACAACTTACTGATTGTCCTCCAAGTAAATGCATAAACTACAGTTTAAGCAACATATTACCTGCCTCTGGACGCCCTCTTCCCATGACGGTACCCATACAGGTGATCCCCAGGAGTGCCTCCGGATTTAAACATCCCCTGGTTGCTTGGATGCTTCAGACTACCCCTGAAGGATCGAGGCAAACCTACCACTTACCTATATATATATATATATATATATATATATATATATATATATATATATATATATATGTATGTATATATATGTATGTATACATATGTATGTATATATATATATATATATATATATATATATATATACATACATACATACATACATGTGTGAGCATGTATTGTACACGCCAGTAATCTAAAAATGTATTCCAACAGACAAGGTAACTCTCATGGAACTAGGCAACTGAAATATAATGCTTTCAAAAACTAAACCTTTTCCAGGTGTCTTTGGACAAACTTAATCTTCTTGAGACGCAGAGACTCTTAAGGAATGAAGAGACTCTTAAGGAATGAAGAGACTCTTAAGGAACTGAGAGAGATGAACACGAATTTGAGACTTTTGATTAGCAACACTGATGAACTCACTCGCTCCACACAAGAGGAAAAGAAGAGGAAAAGAAGAGAAAGAACAATCCCTGCAACAGCTCAATCAACATTTGTCCAAATTATGCACCACTCTTCATTCTTTACCACATAATAATTGCTTAAATAAAAATCCACCTAAAGATGATACACAAGATAGAAGCCCATCCCCCTCCACTAGCAACTAAAAACTGCATTATACACATATGGAATGAAAAACTTAAAGCCAGAAAGGTTACTTTCTGGAACATGATCAAAAACAAGCACAAGCCAGAAATTTATGAACACTGGTTAAATTCTGCCTCATAAACTCCAAATTAAACGTATTCCAAACGAACAGGACCAACAAAGACAATTATGGGAGAAACTAACACTTGGAATACATGAAGACAGAAATAGAACTGCTTAAGCTTAGAGCGCTGAGCAATGAAGAAAAATTGAAGAACATAGATGAGGAAATCTACAACGAATTAAAGAAACATTGAGATGGTCAACGCTTGGAAAGTGTCTTTAAACTGTGGCAAACAACTTGTGAAGCTGAAGAAACAAACTCGCTACAAGGCTGGCAAAGACAAAGCAATTTGTTTATTAACTACGAAACACAGTTCATCGTAGAATAGGCATCGGATAAGCCCTTGCTGAAGGAAAATAAACCAAAAACATACACAGAAATGAACCCAAGCTTATCGAAAACAAACCAGGGACGGACAAGGGGATGCAATAACACCTCTCTTACATCCCCAAATAACTTAGAAACAACAATCAGGAATTCAGCCGACAACAGAGAATCTGGACGGAATCTTCTTGGCATCCTACAAAGAAATCAAAGGTTCCATGGAAACGTCGAGACGAAGCAAAACTTTTGCGAACCAATCATCTCACAATAAATGGAAGAATTTACCTTCGAGACTTGGTTACTTCGATCAGAGAGGGTGGGTCGATTCTGGATTGTCGAATGCTTTTCATAGACTTCGTTTAAATATATCTTGCTAGACATCAATCCGTCCCTTGTCACACTCAATCAGTAAAGCTAGCTGCGTGTCTTTAGCCGCAGGTATACGTACGAAATGTATGGGTTTTTTTTTCTCATGTTCCTTTCTTTCTTTTACTTGTTTCATTCATTAGACTGCGGCCATGCTGGAGCAGCGCCTTAAAGTTTTTTTTATATAATATATACTAGCCTCCCTCTTTCACACGATGCTACACACAGCATATATGTTTGTATATATATATATATACACCAGCTGCCTTAACTCGTACAAGTCAGTGGATCAGTGGGTATAAGCAGGTGTGTGAAATGGGCTAAAAAGCTTGGTTCATCTGTCACATGGGTCCTCTCGCAACATTTATACTGTCCACTTAGGATACACCGACCTAACCTCTGGCCAGAACCTAACGCCAATTTCCCTGAACTCTTGCGGGGTCACCATGTCTGTCCCAAGCGAAAGCCCGAAAGCAAAAGTCATACGCACTAGTTGTCCTTCTGCTCACATGTCTGTCTTACTTGCAAGACCCCTTGACCGTTCATACGTCATCACTTACCTTATACTTCCAGCCTATCCCACCATCTTTGTCATATATTATGTGTAGTAAGAGGCTTGCTTCCCAACCACATGGTTCTGGGTTCAGTCTCACTGCGTGCCACCTTGAGCAAGTGTCTTCTGCTATAGTCTCAAGCCGACCAAAGCCTTGTGAGTGGTTTTGGTGGATGGAAACTGAAAGAAGCCCATCGAATATATATATGTGTGTGTGTGTCTCCTCATGTCTGTGTGTCTGTCTCCCATCACTGCTTGATAACTGGTGTTGGTGTTTATGCTCCTATAACCTAGCAGTTCAGCAAAGCAGACCAAAATAAGTGCTGGATTCGATTCATTCGACTAAAACAGAATTTTTCAAGGCCATCACTTAGGGGCTGGTGTCGGTTTTTTGACATCCCTATAATGTAGTGGTTTTGTAAAAGGAGATTTATAAAAAAAAGAAAGAAACACCTCCTGTGTTCATAATGTCTACATACATACACACTCACACAAACATGTATATGGGCATACACACACAAACATATATGTGCATGTACGTACTCATATGTATACACATATCCACACTCCAAACACTATTATGACAACTTACTGATTGTCCTCCAAGTAAATGCATAAACTACGGTTTAAGCAACATATTACCTGCCTCTGGACGCCCTCTTCCCATGACGGTACCCATACAGGTGATCCCCAGGAGTGCCTCCGGATTTAAACATCCCCTGGTTGCTTGGATGCTTCAGACTACCCCTGAAGGATCGAGGCAAACCTACCACTTACCTATATATATATATACATATATATATATATATATATATCTATATATATACATACATACATGTGTGAGCATGTATTGTACACGCCAGTAATCTAAAAATGTATTCCAACAGACAAGGTAACTCTCATGGAAGTAGGCAACCGAAATATAATGCTTTCAAAAACTAAACCTTTTCCAGGTGTCTTTGGACAAACTTAATCTTCTTGAGACGAAGAGACTCTTAAGGAATGAAGAGACTCTTAAGGAACTGAGAGAGATGAACACGAATTTGAGACTTTTGATTAGCAACACTGATGAACTCACTCGCTCCACACAAGAGGAAAAGAAGAGAAAGAACAATCCCTGCAACAGCTCAATCAACATTTGTCCAAATTATGCACCACTCTTCATTCTTTACCACATAATAATTGCTTAAATGAAAATCCACCTAAAGATGATACACAAGATAGAAGCCCATCCCCCTCCACTAGCAACTAAAAACCGCATTATACACATATAGAATGAAAAACTTAAAGCCAGAAAGGTTACTTTCTGGAACATGATCAAAAACAAGCACAAGCCAGAAATTTATGAACACTGGTTAAATTCTGCCTCATAAACTCCAAATTAAACGTATTCCAAACGAACAGGACGAACAAAGACAATTATGGGAGAAACTAACACTTGGAAAACATGAAGACAGAAATAGAACTGCTTAAGCTTAGAGCGCTGAGCAATGAAGAAAAATTGAAGAACATAGATGAGGAAATCTACAACGAATTAAAGAAACATTGAGATGGTCAACGCTTGGAAAGTGTCTTTAAACTGTGGCAAACAACTTGTGAAGCTGAAGAAACAAACTCGCTACAAGGCTGGCAAAGACAAAGCAATTTGTTTATTAACTACGAAACACAGTTCATCGTAGAATAGGCATCGGATAAGCCCTTGCTGAAGGAAAATAAAGCAAAAACATACACAGAAATGAACCCAAGCTTATCGAAAACAAACCAGGGACGGTCTAGGGGATACAATTGCACCTCTCTTACATCCCCAAATAACTTAGAAACAACAATCAGGAATTCAGCCGACAACAGAGAATCTGGACGGAATCTTCTTGGCATCCTACAAAGAAATCAAAGGTTCCATGGAAACGTCGAGACGAAGCAAAACTTTTGCGAACCAATCCACCCCCCATCACCTCACAATAAATGGAAGAATTTACCTTCGAGACTTGGTTACTTCGATCAGAGAGGGTGGGTCGATTCTGGATTGTCGAATGCTTTTCATAGACTTCGTTTAAATATATCTTGCTAGACATCAATCCGTCCCTTGTCACACTCAATCAGTAAAGCTAGATGCGTGTCTTTAGCCGCAGGTATACGTACGAAATGTATGGGTTTTTTTTTCTCATGTTCCTTTCTTTCTTTTACTTGTTTCATTCATTAGACTGC
Source organism: Octopus bimaculoides (assembly GCF_046866305.1). NCBI lineage: Eukaryota > Metazoa > Mollusca > Cephalopoda > Octopoda > Octopodidae > Octopus > Octopus bimaculoides. The sequence continues at coordinate 68,785 of NW_028315349.1, read as the reverse complement.
GGCCATGCTGGAGCAGCGCCTTAAAGTTTTTTTTATATAATATATACTAGCCTCCCTCTTTCACACGATGCTACACACAGCATATATGTTTGTATATATATATATACACCAGCTGCCTTAACTCGTACAAGTCAGTGGATCAGTGGGTATAAGCAGGTGTGTGAAATGGGCTAAAAAGCTTGGTTCATCTGTCACATGGGTCCTCTCGCAACATTTATACTGTCCACTTAGGATACACCGACCTAACCTCTGGCCAGAACCTAACGCCAATTTCCCTGAACTCTTGCGGGGTCACCATGTCTGTCCCAAGCGAAAGCCCGAAAGCAAAAGTCATACGCACTAGTTGTCCTTCTGCTCACATGTCTGTCTTACTTGCAAGGCCCCTTGACCGTTCATACGTCATCACTTAACTTATACTTCCAGCCTATCCCACCATCTTTGTCATATATTATGTGTAGTAAGAGGCTTGCTTCCCAACCACATGGTTCTGGGTTCAGTCTCACTGCGTGCCACCTTGAGCAAGTGTCTTCTGCTATAGTCTCAAGCCGACCAAAGCCTTGTGAGTGGTTTTGGTGGATGGAAACTGAAAGAAGCCCATCGAATATATATATGTGTGTGTGTGTCTCCTCATGTCTGTGTGTCTGTCTCCCATCACTGCTTGATAACTGGTGTTGGTGTTTATGCTCCTATAACCTAGCAGTTCAGCAAAGCAGACCAAAATAAGTGCTGGATTCGATTCATTCGACTAAAACAGAATTTTCAAGGCCATCACTTAGGGGCCGGTGTCGGTTTTTTGACATCCCTATAATGTAGTGGTTTTGTAAAAGGAGATTTATAAAAAAAAGAAAGAAACACCTCCTGTGTTCATAATGTCTACATACATACACACTCACACAAACATGTATATGGGCATACACACACAAACATATATGTGCATGTACGTACTCATATGTATACACATATCCACACTCCAAACACTATTATCACAACTTACTGATTGTCCTCCAAGTAAATGCATAAACTACAGTTTAAGCAACATATTACCTGCCTCTGGACGCCCTCTTCCCATGACGGTACCCATACAGGTGATCCCCAGGAGTGCCTCCGGATTTAAACATCCCCTGGTTGCTTGGATGCTTCAGACTACCCCTGAAGGATCGAGGCAAACCTACCACTTACCTATATATATATATGTATATATATATATATATATATATATATATATATATGTATGTATATATATGTATGTATACATATGTATGTATATATATATATATATATATATATATATATATATACATACATACATACATACATGTGTGAGCATGTATTGTACACGCCAGTAATCTAAAAATGTATTCCAACAGACAAGGTAACTCTCATGGAACTAGGCAACCGAAATATAATGCTTTCAAAAACTAAACCTTTTCCAGGTGTCTTTGGACAAACTTAATCTTCTTGAGACGCAGAGACTCTTAAGGAATGAAGAGACTCTTAAGGAATGAAGAGACTCTTAAGGAACTGAGAGAGATGAACACGAATTTGAGACTTTTGATTAGCAACACTGATGAACTCACTCGCTCCACACAAGAGGAAAAGAAGAGGAAAAGAAGAGAAAGAACAATCCCTGCAACAGCTCAATCAACATTTGTCCAAATTATGCACCACTCTTCATTCTTTACCACATAATAATTGCTTAAATGAAAATCCACCTAAAGATGATACACAAGATAGAAACCCATCCCCCTCCACTAGCAACTAAAAACCGCATTATACACATATAGAATGAAAAACTTAAAGCCAGAAAGGTTACTTTCTGGAACATCATCAAAAACAAGCACAAGGCAGAAATTTATGAACACTGGTTAAATTCTGCCTCATAAACTCCAAATTAAACGTATTCCAAACGAACAGGACCAACAAAGACAATTATGGGAGAAACTAACACTTGGAAAACATGAAGACAGAAATAGAACTGCTTAAGCTTAGAGCGCTGAGCAATGAAGAAAAATTGAAGAACATAGATGAGGAAATCTACAACGAATTAAAGAAACATTGAGATGGTCAACGCTTGGAAAGTGTCTTTAAACTGTGGCAAACAACTTGTGAAGCTGAAGAAACAAACTCGCTACAAGGCTGGCAAAGACAAAGCAATTTGTTTATTAACTACGAAACACAGTTCATCGTAGAATAGGCATCGGATAAGCCCTTGCTGAAGGAAAATAAACCAAAAACATACACAGAAATGAACCCAAGCTTATCGAAAACAAACCAGGGACGGACAAGGGGATGCAATTGCACCTCTCTTACATCCCCAAATAACTTAGAAACAACAATCAGGAATTCAGCCGACAACAGAGAATCTGGACGGAATCTTCTTGGCATCCTACAAAGAAATCAAAGGTTCCATGGAAACGTCGAGACGAAGCAAAACTTTTGCGAACCAATCCACCCCCCATCATCTCACAATAAATGGAAGAATTTACCTTCGAGACTTGGTTACTTCGATCAGAGAGGGTGGGTCGATTCTGGATTGTCGAATGCTTTTCATAGACTTCGTTTAAATATATCTTGCTAGACATCAATCCGTCCCTTGTCACACTCAATCAGTAAAGCTAGCTGCGTGTCTTTAGCCGCAGGTATACGTACGAAATGTATGGGTTTTTTTTTCTCATGTTCCTTTCTTTCTTTTACTTGTTTCATTCATTAGACTGCGGCCATGCTGGAGCAGCGCCTTAAAGTTTTTTTAATATAATATATACTAGCCTCCCTCTTTCACACGATGCTACACACAGCATATATGTTTGTATATATATATATACACCAGCTGCCTTAACTCGTACAAGTCAGTGGATCAGTGGGTATAAGCAGGTGTGTGAAATGGGCTAAAAAGCTTGGTTCATCTGTCACATAGGTCCTCTCGCAACATTTATACTGTCCACTTAGGATACTCCGACCTAACCTCTGGCCAGAACCTAACGCCAATTTCCCTGAACTCTTGCGGGGTCACCATGTCTGTCCCAAGCGAAAGCCCGAAAGCAAAAGTCATACGCACTAGTTGTCCTTCTGCTCACATGTCTGTCTTACTTGCAAGGCTCCTTGACCGTTCATACGTCATCACTTACCTTATACTTCCAGCCTATCCCACCATCTTTGTCATATATTATGTGTAGTAAGAGGCTTGCTTCCCAACCACATGGTTCTGGGTTCAGTCTCACTGCATGCCACCTTGAGCAAGTGTCTTCTGCTATAGTCTCAAGCCGACCAAAGCCTTGTGAGTGGTTTTGGTGGATGGAAACTGAAAGAAGCCCATCGAATATATATGTGTGTGTGTCTCCTCATGTCTGTGTGTCTGTCTCCCATCACTGCTCGATAACTGGTGTTGGTGTTTATGCTCCTATAACCTAGCAGTTCAGCAAAGCAGACCAAAATAAGTGCTGGATTCGATTCATTCGACTAAAACAGAATTTTTCAAGGCCATCACTTAGGGGCCGGTGTCGGTTTTTTGACATCCCTATAATGTAGTGGTTTTGTAAAAGGAGATTTATAAAAAAAAGAAAGAAACACCTCCTGTGTTCATAATGTCTACATACATACACACTCACACAAACATGTATATGGGCATACACACACAAACATATATGTGCATGTACGTACTCATATGTATACACATATCCACACTCCAAACACTATTATGACAACTTACTGATTGTCCTCCAAGTAAATGCATAAACTTCGGTTTAAGCAACATATTACCTGCCTCTGGACGCCCTCTTCCCATGACGGTACCCATACAGGTGATCCCCAGGAGTGCCTCCGGATTTAAACATCCCCTGGTTGCTTGGATGCTTCAGACTACCCCTGAAGGATCGAGGCAAACCTACCACTTACCTATATATATATATACATATATATATATATATATATATATATATACACATACATACATGTGTGAGCATGTATTGTACACGCCAGTAATCTAAAAATGTATTCCAACAGACAAGGTAACTCTCATGGAAGTAGGCAACCGAAATATAATGCTTTCAAAAACTAAACCTTTTCCAGGTGTCTTTGGACAAACTTAATCTTCTTGAGACGAAGAGACTCTTAAGGAATGAAGAGACTCTTAAGAAACTGAGAGAGATGAACACGAATTTGAGACTTTTGATTAGCAACACTGATGAACTCACTCGCTCCACACAAGAGGAAAAGAAGAGAAAGAACAATCCCTGCAACAGCTCAATCAACATTTGTCCAAATTATGCACCACTCTTCATTCTTTACCACATAATAATTGCTTAAATGAAAATCCACCTAAAGATGATACACAAGATAGAAGCCCATCCTCCTCCACTATCAATTAAAAACCGCATTATACACATATAGAATGAAAAACTTAAAGCCAGAAAGGTTACTTTCTGGAACATGATCAAAAACAAGCACAAGGCAGAAATTTATGAACACTGGTTAAATTCTGCCTCATAAACTCCAAATTAAACGTATTCCAAACGAACAGGACGAACAAAGACAATTATGGGAGAAACTAACACTTGGAAAACATGAAGACAGAAATAGAACTGCTTAAGCTTAGAGCGCTGAGCAATGAAGAAAAATTGAAGAACATAGATGAGGAAATCTACAACGAATTAAAGAAACATTGAGATGGTCAACGCTTGGAAAGTGTCTTTAAACTGTGGCAAACAACTTGTGAAGCTGAAGAAACAAACTCGCTACAAGGCTGGCAAAGACAAAGCAATTTGTTTATTAACTACGAAACACAGTTCATCGTAGAATAGGCATCGGATAAGCCCTTGCTGAAGGAAAATAAAGCAAAAACATACACAGAAATGAACCCAGGCTTATCGAACACAAACCAGAGACGGACGAGGGGAGGCAACTCCACCGACCTTACATCCCCAAATAACTTAGAAACAACAATCAGGAATTCAGCCGACAACAGAGAATCTGGACGGAATCTTCTTGGCATCCTACAAAGAAATCAAAGGTTCCATGGAAACGTCGAGACGAAGCAAAACTTTTGCGAACCAATCCACCCCCCATCATCTCACAATAAATGGAAGAATTTACCTTCGAGACTTGGTTACTTCGATCAGAGAGGGTGGGTCGATTCTGGATTGTCGAATGCTTTTCATAGACTTTGTTTAAATATATCTTGCTAGACATCAATCCGTCCCTTGTCACACTCAATCAGTAAAGCTAGCTGCGTGTCTTTAGCCGCAGGTATACGTACGAAATGTATGGGGTTTTTTTTCTCATGTTCCTTTCTTTCTTTTACTTGTTTCATTCATTAGACTGCTGCCATGCTGGAGCAGCGCCTTAAAGTTTTTTTTATATAATATATACTAGCCTCCCTCTTTCACACGATGCTACACACAGCATATATGTTTGTATATATATATATATATACACCAGCTGCCTTAACTCGTACAAGTCAGTGGATCAGTGGGTATAAGCAGGTGTGTGAAATGGGCTAAAAAGCTTGGTTCATCTGTCACATGGGTCCTCTCGCAACATTTATACTGTCCACTTAGGATACACCGACCTAACCTCTGGCCAGAACCTAACGCCAATTTCCTTGACCTCTTGCGGGGTCACCATGTCTGTCCCAAGCGAAAGCCCGAAAGCAAAAGTCATACGCACTAGTTGTCCTTCTGCTCACATGTCTGTCTTACTTGCAAGGCCCCTTGACCGTTCATACGTCATCACTTACCTTATACTTCCAGCCTATCCCACCATCTTTGTCATATATTATGTGTAATAAGAGGCTTGCTTCCCAACCACATGGTTCTGGGTTCAGTCTCACTGCGTGCCACCTTGAGCAAGTGTCTTCTGCTATAGTCTCAAGCCGACCAAAGCCTTGTGAGTGGTTTTGGTGGATGGAAACTGAAAGAAGCCCATCGAATATATATGTGTGTGTGTCTCCTCATGTCTGTGTGTCTGTCTCCCATCACTGCTCGATAACTGGTGTTGGTGTTTATGCTCCTATAACCTAGCAGTTCAGCAAAGCAGACCAAAATAAGTGCTGGATTCGATTCATTCGACTAAAACAGAATTTTTCAAGGCCATCACTTAGGGGCCGGTGTCGGTTTTTTGACATCCCTATAATGTAGTGGTTTTGTAAAAGGAGATTTATAAAAAAAAGAAAGAAACACCTCCTGTGTTCATAATGTCTACATACATACACATACACACAAACATGTATATGGGCATACACACACAAACATATATGTGCATGTACGTACTCATATGTATACACATATCCACACTCCAAACACTATTATCACAACTTACTGATTGTCCTCCAAGTAAATGCATAAACTACGGTTTAAGCAACATATTACCTGCCTCTGGACGCCCTCTTCCCATGACGGTACCCATACAGGTGATCCCCAGGAGTGCCTCCGGATTTAAACATCCCCTGGTTGCTTGGATGCTTCAGACTACCCCTGAAGGATCGAGGCAAACCTACCACTTACCTATATATATATATATATATATATATATATATATATACATACATACATACATACAAGTGTGAGCATGTATTGTACACGCCAGTAATCTAAAAATGTATTCCAACAGACAAGGTAACTCTCATGGAACTAGGCAACCGAAATATAATGCTTTCAAAAACTAAACCTTTTCTAGGTGTCTTTGGACAAACTTAATCTTCTTGAGACGCAGAGACTCTTAAGGAATGAAGAGACTCTTAAGGAACTGAGAGAGATGAACACGAATTTGAGACTTTTGATTAGCAACACTGATGAACTCACTCGCTCCACACAAGAGGAAAAGAAGAGGAAAAGAAGAGAAAGAACAATCCCTGCAACAGCTCAATCAACATTTGTCCAAATTATGCACCACTCTTCATTCTTTACCACATAATAATTGCTTAAATGAAAATCCACCTAAAGATGATACACAAGATAGAAGCCCATCCCCCTCCACTAGCAACTAAAAACCGCATTATACACATATAGAATGAAAAACTTAAAGCCAGAAAGGTTACTTTCTGGAACATCATCAAAAACAAGCACAAGGCAGAAATTTATGAACACTGGTTAAATTCTGCCTCATAAACTCCAAATTAAACGTATTCCAAACGAACAGGACCAACAAAGACAATTATGGGAGAAACTAACACTTGGAAAACATGAAGACAGAAATAGAACTGCTTAAGCTTAGAGCGCTGAGCAATGAAGAAAAATTGAAGAACATAGATGAGGAAATCTACAACGAATTAAAGAAACATTGAGATGGTCAACGCTTGGAAAGTGTCTTTAAACTGTGGCAAACAACTTGTGAAGCTGAAGAAACAAACTCGCTACAAGGCTGGCAAAGACAAAGCAATTTGTTTATTAACTACGAAACACAGTTCATCGTAGAATAGGCATCGGATAAGCCCTTGCTGAAGGAAAATAAAGCGAAAACATACACAGAAATTAACCCAAGCTTATCGAAAACAAACCAGGGACGGTCTAGTGGAGACAACTCCACCGACCTTACATCCCCAAATAACTTAGAAACAACAATCAGGAATTCAGCCGACAACAGAGAATCTGGACGGAATCTTCTTGGCATCCTACAAAGAAATCAAAGGTTCCATGGAAACGTCGAGACGAAGCAAAACTTTTGCGAACCAATCCACCCCCCATCATCTCACAATAAATGGAAGAATTTACCTTCGAGACTTGGTTACTTCGATCAGAGAGGGTGGGTCGATTCTGGATTGTCGAATGCTTTTCATAGACTTCGTTTAAATATATCTTGCTAGACATCAATCCGTCCCTTGTCACACTCAATCAGTAAAGCTAGCTGCGTGTCTTTAGCCGCAGGTATACGTACGAAATGTATGGGTTTTTTTTTCTCATGTTCCTTTCTTTCTTTTACTTGTTTCATTCATTAGACTGCGGCCATGCTGGAGCAGCGCCTTAAAGTTTTTTTAATATAATATATACTAGCCTCCCTCTTTCACACGATGCTACACACAGCATATATGTTTGTATATATATATATATACACCAGCTGCCTTAACTCGTACAAGTCAGTGGATCAGTGGGTATAAGCAGGTGTGTGAAATGGGCTAAAAAGCTTGGTTCATCTGTCACATGGGTCCTCTCGCAACATTTATACTGTCCACTTAGGATACACCGACCTAACCTCTGGCCAGAACCTAACGCCAATTTCCCTGAACTCTTGCGGGGTCACCATGTCTGTCCCAAGCGAAAGCCCGAAAGCAAAAGTCATACGCACTAGTTGTCCTTCTGCTCACATGTCTGTCTTACTTGCAAGACCCCTTGACCGTTCATACGTCATCACTTACCTTATACTTCCAGCCTATCCCACCATCTTTGTCATATATTATGTGTAGTAAGAGGCTTGCTTCCCAACCACATGGTTCTGGGTTCAGTCTCACTGCGTGCCACCTTGAGCAAGTGTCTTCTGCTATAGTCTCAAGCCGACCAAAGCCTTGTGAGTGGTTTTGGTGGATGGAAACTGAAAGAAGCCCATCGAATATATATATGTGTGTGTGTGTCTCCTCATGTCTGTGTGTCTGTCTCCCATCACTGCTTGATAACTGGTGTTGGTGTTTATGCTCCTATAACCTAGCAGTTCAGCAAAGCAGACCAAAATAAGTGCTGGATTCGATTCATTCGACTAAAACAGAATTTTTCAAGGCCATCACTTAGGGGCTGGTGTCGGTTTTTTGACATCCCTATAATGTAGTGGTTTTGTAAAAGGAGATTTATAAAAAAAAGAAAGAAACACCTCCTGTGTTCATAATGTCTACATACATACACACTCACACAAACATGTATATGGGCATACACACACAAACATATATGTGCATGTACGTACTCATATGTATACACATATCCACACTCCAAACACTATTATCACAACTTACTGATTGTCCTCCAAGTAAATGCATAAACTACAGTTTAAGCAACATATTACCTGCCTCTGGACGCCCTCTTCCCATGACGGTACCCATACAGGTGATCCCCAGGAGTGCCTCCGGATTTAAACATCCCCTGGTTGCTTGGATGCTTCAGACTACCCCTGAAGGATCGAGGCAAACCTACCACTTACCTATATATATATATATACATATATATATATATATATATATCTATATATATACATACATACATGTGTGAGCATGTATTGTACACGCCAGTAATCTAAAAATGTATTCCAACAGACAAGGTAACTCTCATGGAAGTAGGCAACCGAAATATAATGCTTTCAAAAACTAAACCTTTTCCAGGTGTCTTTGGACAAACTTAATCTTCTTGAGACGAAGAGACTCTTAAGGAATGAAGAGACTCTTAAGGAACTGAGAGAGATGAACACGAATTTGAGACTTTTGATTAGCAACACTGATGAACTCACTTGCTCCACACAAGAGGAAAAGAAGAGAAAGAACAATCCCTGCAACAGCTCAATCAACATTTGTCCAAATTATGCACCACTCTTCATTCTTTACCACATAATAATTGCTTAAATGAAAATCCACCTAAAGATGATACACAAGATAGAAGCCCATCCCCCTCCACTAGCAACTAAAAACCGCATTATACACATATAGAATGAAAAACTTAAAGCCAGAAAGGTTACTTTCTGGAACATGATCAAAAACAAGCACAAGCCAGAAATTTATGAACACTGGTTAAATTCTGCCTCATAAACTCCAAATTAAACGTATTCCAAACGAACAGGACGAACAAAGACAATTATGGGAGAAACTAACACTTGGAAAACATGAAGACAGAAATAGAACTGCTTAAGCTTAGAGCGCTGAGCAATGAAGAAAAATTGAAGAACATAGATGAGGAAATCTTCAACGAATTAAAGAAACATTGAGATGGTCAACGCTTGGAAAGTGTCTTTAAACTGTGGCAAACAACTTGTGAAGCTGAAGAAACAAACTCGCTACAAGGCTGGCAAAGACAAAGCAATTTGTTTATTAACTACGAAACACAGTTCATCGTAGAATAGGCATCGGATAAGCCCTGAAGGATCGAGGCAAACCTACCACTTACCTATATATATATATACATATATATATATATATATATATATATATATATATATACATACATACATGTGTGAGCATGTATTGTACACGCCAGTAATCTAAAAATGTATTCCAACAGACAAGGTAACTCTCATGGAAGTAGGCAACCGAAATATAATGCTTTCAAAAACTAAACCTTTTCCAGGTGTCTTTGGACAAACTTAATCTTCTTGAGACGAAGAGACTCTTAAGGAATGAAGAGACTCTTAAGGAACTGAGAGAGATGAACACGAATTTGAGACTTTTGATTAGCAACACTGATGAACTCACTCGCTCCACACAAGAGGAAAAGAAGAGAAAGAACAATCCCTGCAACAGCTCAATCAACATTTGTCCAAATTATGCACCACTCTTCATTCTTTACCACATAATAATTGCTTAAATGAAAATCCACCTAAAGATGATACACAAGATAGAAACCCATCCCCCTCCACTAGCAACTAAAAACCGCATTATACACATATAGAATGAAAAACTTAAAGCCAGAAAGGTTACTTTCTGGAACATGATCAAAAACAAGCACAAGCCAGAAATTTATGAACACTGGTTAAATTCTGCCTCATAAACTCCAAATTAAACGTATTCCAAACGAACAGGACGAACAAAGACAATTATGGGAGAAACTAACACTTGGAAAACATGAAGACAGAAATAGAACTGCTTAAGCTTAGAGCGCTGAGCAATGAAGAAAAATTGAAGAACATAGATGAGGAAATCTACAACGAATTAAAGAAACATTGAGATGGTCAACGCTTGGAAAGTGTCTTTAAACTGTGGCAAACAACTTGTGAAGCTGAAGAAACAAACTCGCTACAAGGCTGGCAAAGACAAAGCAATTTGTTTATTAACTACGAAACACAGTTCATCGTAGAATAGGCATCGGATAAGCCCTTGCTGAAGGAAAATAAAGCAAAAACATACACAGAAATGAACCCAAGCTTATCGAAAACAAACCAGGGACGGTCTAGGGGATACAATTGCACCTCTCTTACATCCCCAAATAACTTAGAAACAACAATCAGGAATTCAGCCGACAACAGAGAATCTGGACGGAATCTTCTTGGCATCCTACAAAGAAATCAAAGGTTCCATGGAAACGTCGAGACGAAGCAAAACTTTTGCGAACCAATCCACCCCCCATCACCTCACAATAAATGGAAGAATTTACCTTCGAGACTTGGTTACTTCGATCAGAGAGGGTGGGTCGATTCTGGATTGTCGAATGCTTTTCATAGACTTCGTTTAAATATATCTTGCTAGACATCAATCCGTCCCTTGTCACACTCAATCAGTAAAGCTAGATGCGTGTCTTTAGCCGCAGGTATACGTACGAAATGTATGGGTTTTTTTTTCTCATGTTCCTTTCTTTCTTTTACTTGTTTCATTCATTAGACTGCGGCCATGCTGGAGCAGCGCCTTAAAGTTTTTTTTATATAATATATACTAGCCTCCCTCTTTCACACGATGCTACACACAGCATATATGTTTGTATATATATATATACACCAGCTGCCTTAACTCGTACAAGTCAGTGGATCAGTGGGTATAAGCAGGTGTGTGAAATGGGCTAAAAAGCTTGGTTCATCTGTCACATGGGTCCTCTCGCAACATTTATACTGTCCACTTAGGATACACCGACCTAACCTCTGGCCAGAACCTAACGCCAATTTCCCTGAACTCTTGCGGGGTCACCATGTCTGTCCCAAGCGAAAGCCCGAAAGCAAAAGTCATACGCACTAGTTGTCCTTCTGCTCACATGTCTGTCTTACTTGCAAGGCCCCTTGACCGTTCATACGTCATCACTTACCTTATACTTCCAGCCTATCCCACCATCTTTGTCATATATTATGTGTAGTAAGAGGCTTGCTTCCCAACCACATGGTTCTGGGTTCAGTCTCACTGCGTGCCACCTTGAGCAAGTGTCTTCTGCTATAGTCTCAAGCCGACCAAAGCCTTGTGAGTGGTTTTGGTGGATGGAAACTGAAAGAAGCCCATCGAATATATATATGTGTGTGTGTGTCTCCTCATGTCTGTGTGTCTGTCTCCCATCACTGCTTGATAACTGGTGTTGGTGTTTATGCTCCTATAACCTAGCAGTTCAGCAAAGCAGACCAAAATAAGTGCTGGATTCGATTCATTCGACTAAAACAGAATTTTCAAGGCCATCACTTAGGGGCCGGTGTCGGTTTTTTGACATCCCTATAATGTAGTGGTTTTGTAAAAGGAGATTTATAAAAAAAAGAAAGAAACACCTCCTGTGTTCATAATGTCTACATACATACACACTCACACAAACATGTATATGGGCATACACACACAAACATATATGTGCATGTACGTACTCATATGTATACACATATCCACACTCCAAACACTATTATCACAACTTACTGATTGTCCTCCAAGTAAATGCATAAACTACAGTTTAAGCAACATATTACCTGCCTCTGGACGCCCTCTTCCCATGACGGTACCCATACAGGTGATCCCCAGGAGTGCCTCCGGATTTAAACATCCCCTGGTTGCTTGGATGCTTCAGACTACCCCTGAAGGATCGAGGCAAACCTACCACTTACCTATATATATATATATATATATATATATATATATATATATATATATATATATATATGTATGTATATATATGTATGTATACATATGTATGTATATATATATATATATATATATATATATATATATACATACATACATACATACATGTGTGAGCATGTATTGTACACGCCAGTAATCTAAAAATGTATTCCAACAGACAAGGTAACTCTCATGGAACTAGGCAACTGAAATATAATGCTTTCAAAAACTAAACCTTTTCCAGGTGTCTTTGGACAAACTTAATCTTCTTGAGACGCAGAGACTCTTAAGGAATGAAGAGACTCTTAAGGAATGAAGAGACTCTTAAGGAACTGAGAGAGATGAACACGAATTTGAGACTTTTGATTAGCAACACTGATGAACTCACTCGCTCCACACAAGAGGAAAAGAAGAGGAAAAGAAGAGAAAGAACAATCCCTGCAACAGCTCAATCAACATTTGTCCAAATTATGCACCACTCTTCATTCTTTACCACATAATAATTGCTTAAATAAAAATCCACCTAAAGATGATACACAAGATAGAAGCCCATCCCCCTCCACTAGCAACTAAAAACTGCATTATACACATATGGAATGAAAAACTTAAAGCCAGAAAGGTTACTTTCTGGAACATGATCAAAAACAAGCACAAGCCAGAAATTTATGAACACTGGTTAAATTCTGCCTCATAAACTCCAAATTAAACGTATTCCAAACGAACAGGACCAACAAAGACAATTATGGGAGAAACTAACACTTGGAATACATGAAGACAGAAATAGAACTGCTTAAGCTTAGAGCGCTGAGCAATGAAGAAAAATTGAAGAACATAGATGAGGAAATCTACAACGAATTAAAGAAACATTGAGATGGTCAACGCTTGGAAAGTGTCTTTAAACTGTGGCAAACAACTTGTGAAGCTGAAGAAACAAACTCGCTACAAGGCTGGCAAAGACAAAGCAATTTGTTTATTAACTACGAAACACAGTTCATCGTAGAATAGGCATCGGATAAGCCCTTGCTGAAGGAAAATAAACCAAAAACATACACAGAAATGAACCCAAGCTTATCGAAAACAAACCAGGGACGGACAAGGGGATGCAATAACACCTCTCTTACATCCCCAAATAACTTAGAAACAACAATCAGGAATTCAGCCGACAACAGAGAATCTGGACGGAATCTTCTTGGCATCCTACAAAGAAATCAAAGGTTCCATGGAAACGTCGAGACGAAGCAAAACTTTTGCGAACCAATCATCTCACAATAAATGGAAGAATTTACCTTCGAGACTTGGTTACTTCGATCAGAGAGGGTGGGTCGATTCTGGATTGTCGAATGCTTTTCATAGACTTCGTTTAAATATATCTTGCTAGACATCAATCCGTCCCTTGTCACACTCAATCAGTAAAGCTAGCTGCGTGTCTTTAGCCGCAGGTATACGTACGAAATGTATGGGTTTTTTTTTCTCATGTTCCTTTCTTTCTTTTACTTGTTTCATTCATTAGACTGCGGCCATGCTGGAGCAGCGCCTTAAAGTTTTTTTTATATAATATATACTAGCCTCCCTCTTTCACACGATGCTACACACAGCATATATGTTTGTATATATATATATATACACCAGCTGCCTTAACTCGTACAAGTCAGTGGATCAGTGGGTATAAGCAGGTGTGTGAAATGGGCTAAAAAGCTTGGTTCATCTGTCACATGGGTCCTCTCGCAACATTTATACTGTCCACTTAGGATACACCGACCTAACCTCTGGCCAGAACCTAACGCCAATTTCCCTGAACTCTTGCGGGGTCACCATGTCTGTCCCAAGCGAAAGCCCGAAAGCAAAAGTCATACGCACTAGTTGTCCTTCTGCTCACATGTCTGTCTTACTTGCAAGACCCCTTGACCGTTCATACGTCATCACTTACCTTATACTTCCAGCCTATCCCACCATCTTTGTCATATATTATGTGTAGTAAGAGGCTTGCTTCCCAACCACATGGTTCTGGGTTCAGTCTCACTGCGTGCCACCTTGAGCAAGTGTCTTCTGCTATAGTCTCAAGCCGACCAAAGCCTTGTGAGTGGTTTTGGTGGATGGAAACTGAAAGAAGCCCATCGAATATATATATGTGTGTGTGTGTCTCCTCATGTCTGTGTGTCTGTCTCCCATCACTGCTTGATAACTGGTGTTGGTGTTTATGCTCCTATAACCTAGCAGTTCAGCAAAGCAGACCAAAATAAGTGCTGGATTCGATTCATTCGACTAAAACAGAATTTTTCAAGGCCATCACTTAGGGGCTGGTGTCGGTTTTTTGACATCCCTATAATGTAGTGGTTTTGTAAAAGGAGATTTATAAAAAAAAGAAAGAAACACCTCCTGTGTTCATAATGTCTACATACATACACACTCACACAAACATGTATATGGGCATACACACACAAACATATATGTGCATGTACGTACTCATATGTATACACATATCCACACTCCAAACACTATTATGACAACTTACTGATTGTCCTCCAAGTAAATGCATAAACTACGGTTTAAGCAACATATTACCTGCCTCTGGACGCCCTCTTCCCATGACGGTACCCATACAGGTGATCCCCAGGAGTGCCTCCGGATTTAAACATCCCCTGGTTGCTTGGATGCTTCAGACTACCCCTGAAGGATCGAGGCAAACCTACCACTTACCTATATATATATATACATATATATATATATATATATATCTATATATATACATACATACATGTGTGAGCATGTATTGTACACGCCAGTAATCTAAAAATGTATTCCAACAGACAAGGTAACTCTCATGGAAGTAGGCAACCGAAATATAATGCTTTCAAAAACTAAACCTTTTCCAGGTGTCTTTGGACAAACTTAATCTTCTTGAGACGAAGAGACTCTTAAGGAATGAAGAGACTCTTAAGGAACTGAGAGAGATGAACACGAATTTGAGACTTTTGATTAGCAACACTGATGAACTCACTCGCTCCACACAAGAGGAAAAGAAGAGAAAGAACAATCCCTGCAACAGCTCAATCAACATTTGTCCAAATTATGCACCACTCTTCATTCTTTACCACATAATAATTGCTTAAATGAAAATCCACCTAAAGATGATACACAAGATAGAAGCCCATCCCCCTCCACTAGCAACTAAAAACCGCATTATACACATATAGAATGAAAAACTTAAAGCCAGAAAGGTTACTTTCTGGAACATGATCAAAAACAAGCACAAGCCAGAAATTTATGAACACTGGTTAAATTCTGCCTCATAAACTCCAAATTAAACGTATTCCAAACGAACAGGACGAACAAAGACAATTATGGGAGAAACTAACACTTGGAAAACATGAAGACAGAAATAGAACTGCTTAAGCTTAGAGCGCTGAGCAATGAAGAAAAATTGAAGAACATAGATGAGGAAATCTACAACGAATTAAAGAAACATTGAGATGGTCAACGCTTGGAAAGTGTCTTTAAACTGTGGCAAACAACTTGTGAAGCTGAAGAAACAAACTCGCTACAAGGCTGGCAAAGACAAAGCAATTTGTTTATTAACTACGAAACACAGTTCATCGTAGAATAGGCATCGGATAAGCCCTGAAGGATCGAGGCAAACCTACCACTTACCTATATATATATATACATATATATATATATATATATATCTATATATATACATACATACATGTGTGAGCATGTATTGTACATGCCAGTAATCTAAAAATGTATTCCAACAGACAAGGTAACTCTCATGGAAGTAGGCAACCGAAATATAATGCTTTCAAAAACTAAACCTTTTCCAGGTGTCTTTGGACAAACTTAATCTTCTTGAGACGAAGAGACTCTTAAGGAATGAAGAGACTCTTAAGGAACTGAGAGAGATGAACACGAATTTGAGACTTTTGATTAGCAACACTGATGAACTCACTCGCTCCACACAAGAGGAAAAGAAGAGAAAGAACAATCCCTGCAACAGCTCAATCAACATTTGTCCAAATTATGCACCACTCTTCATTCTTTACCACATAATAATTGCTTAAATGAAAATCCACCTAAAGATGATACACAAGATAGAAACCCATCCCCCTCCACTAGCAACTAAAAACCGCATTATACACATATAGAATGAAAAACTTAAAGCCAGAAAGGTTACTTTCTGGAACATGATCAAAAACAAGCACAAGCCAGAAATTTATGAACACTGGTTAAATTCTGCCTCATAAACTCCAAATTAAACGTATTCCAAACGAACAGGACGAACAAAGACAATTATGGGAGAAACTAACACTTGGAAAACATGAAGACAGAAATAGAACTGCTTAAGCTTAGAGCGCTGAGCAATGAAGAAAAATTGAAGAACATAGATGAGGAAATCTACAACGAATTAAAGAAACATTGAGATGGTCAACGCTTGGAAAGTGTCTTTAAACTGTGGCAAACAACTTGTGAAGCTGAAGAAACAAACTCGCTACAAGGCTGGCAAAGACAAAGCAATTTGTTTATTAACTACGAAACACAGTTCATCGTAGAATAGGCATCGGATAAGCCCTTGCTGAAGGAAAATAAAGCAAAAACATACACAGAAATGAACCCAAGCTTATCGAAAACAAACCAGGGACGGTCTAGGGGATACAATTGCACCTCTCTTACATCCCCAAATAACTTAGAAACAACAATCAGGAATTCAGCCGACAACAGAGAATCTGGACGGAATCTTCTTGGCATCCTACAAAGAAATCAAAGGTTCCATGGAAACGTCGAGACGAAGCAAAACTTTTGCGAACCAATCCACCCCCCATCACCTCACAATAAATGGAAGAATTTACCTTCGAGACTTGGTTACTTCGATCAGAGAGGGTGGGTCGATTCTGGATTGTCGAATGCTTTTCATAGACTTCGTTTAAATATATCTTGCTAGACATCAATCCGTCCCTTGTCACACTCAATCAGTAAAGCTAGATGCGTGTCTTTAGCCGCAGGTATACGTACGAAATGTATGGGTTTTTTTTTCTCATGTTCCTTTCTTTCTTTTACTTGTTTCATTCATTAGACTGCGGCCATGCTGGAGCAGCGCCTTAAAGTTTTTTTTATATAATATATACTAGCCTCCCTCTTTCACACGATGCTACACACAGCATATATGTTTGTATATATATATATACACCAGCTGCCTTAACTCGTACAAGTCAGTGGATCAGTGGGTATAAGCAGGTGTGTGAAATGGGCTAAAAAGCTTGGTTCATCTGTCACATGGGTCCTCTCGCAACATTTATACTGTCCACTTAGGATACACCGACCTAACCTCTGGCCAGAACCTAACGCCAATTTCCCTGAACTCTTGCGGGGTCACCATGTCTGTCCCAAGCGAAAGCCCGAAAGCAAAAGTCATACGCACTAGTTGTCCTTCTGCTCACATGTCTGTCTTACTTGCAAGGCCCCTTGACCGTTCATACGTCATCACTTACCTTATACTTCCAGCCTATCCCACCATCTTTGTCATATATTATGTGTAGTAAGAGGCTTGCTTCCCAACCACATGGTTCTGGGTTCAGTCTCACTGCGTGCCACCTTGAGCAAGTGTCTTCTGCTATAGTCTCAAGCCGACCAAAGCCTTGTGAGTGGTTTTGGTGGATGGAAACTGAAAGAAGCCCATCGAATATATATATGTGTGTGTGTGTCTCCTCATGTCTGTGTGTCTGTCTCCCATCACTGCTTGATAACTGGTGTTGGTGTTTATGCTCCTATAACCTAGCAGTTCAGCAAAGCAGACCAAAATAAGTGCTGGATTCGATTCATTCGACTAAAACAGAATTTTCAAGGCCATCACTTAGGGGCCGGTGTCGGTTTTTTGACATCCCTATAATGTAGTGGTTTTGTAAAAGGAGATTTATAAAAAAAAGAAAGAAACACCTCCTGTGTTCATAATGTCTACATACATACACACTCACACAAACATGTATATGGGCATACACACACAAACATATATGTGCATGTACGTACTCATATGTATACACATATCCACACTCCAAACACTATTATCACAACTTACTGATTGTCCTCCAAGTAAATGCATAAACTACAGTTTAAGCAACATATTACCTGCCTCTGGATGCCCTCTTCCCATGACGGTACCCATACAGGTGATCCCCAGGAGTGCCTCCGGATTTAAACATCCCCTGGTTGCTTGGATGCTTCAGACTACCCCTGAAGGATCGAGGCAAACCTACCACTTACCTATATATATATATATATATATATATATATATATATATATATATATGTATGTATATATATGTATGAATACATATGTATGTATATATATATATATATATATATATATATATATACATACATACATACATACATGTGTGAGCATGTATTGTACACGCCAGTAATCTAAAAATGTATTCCAACAGACAAGGTAACTCTCATGGAACTAGGCAACCGAAATATAATGCTTTCAAAAACTAAACCTTTTCCAGGTGTCTTTGGACAAACTTAATCTTCTTGAGACGCAGAGACTCTTAAGGAATGAAGAGACTCTTAAGGAATGAAGAGACTCTTAAGGAACTGAGAGAGATGAACACGAATTTGAGACTTTTGATTAGCAACACTGATGAACTCACTCGCTCCACACAAGAGGAAAAGAAGAGGAAAAGAAGAGAAAGAACAATCCCTGCAACAGCTCAATCAACATTTGTCCAAATTATGCACCACTCTTCATTCTTTACCACATAATAATTGCTTAAATGAAAATCCACCTAAAGATGATACACAAGATAGAAACCCATCCCCCTCCACTAGCAACTAAAAACCGCATTATACACATATAGAATGAAAAACTTAAAGCCAGAAAGGTTACTTTCTGGAACATCATCAAAAACAAGCACAAGGCAGAAATTTATGAACACTGGTTAAATTCTGCCTCATAAACTCCAAATTAAACGTATTCCAAACGAACAGGACCAACAAAGACAATTATGGGAGAAACTAACACTTGGAAAACATGAAGACAGAAATAGAACTGCTTAAGCTTAGAGCGCTGAGCAATGAAGAAAAATTGAAGAACATAGATGAGGAAATCTACAACGAATTAAAGAAACATTGAGATGGTCAACGCTTGGAAAGTGTCTTTAAACTGTGGCAAACAACTTGTGAAGCTGAAGAAACAAACTCGCTACAAGGCTGGCAAAGACAAAGCAATTTGTTTATTAACTACGAAACACAGTTCATCGTAGAATAGGCATCGGATAAGCCCTTGCTGAAGGAAAATAAACCAAAAACATACACAGAAATGAACCCAAGCTTATCGAAAACAAACCAGGGATGGACAAGGGGATGCAATTGCACCTCTCTTACATCCCCAAATAACTTAGAAACAACAATCAGGAATTCAGCCGACAACAGAGAATCTGGACGGAATCTTCTTGGCATCCTACAAAGAAATCAAAGGTTCCATGGAAACGTCGAGACGAAGCAAAACTTTTGCGAACCAATCCACCCCCCATCATCTCACAATAAATGGAAGAATTTACCTTCGAGACTTGGTTACTTCGATCAGAGAGGGTGGGTCGATTCTGGATTGTCGAATGCTTTTCATAGACTTCGTTTAAATATATCTTGCTAGACATCAATCCGTCCCTTGTCACACTCAATCAGTAAAGCTAGCTGCGTGTCTTTAGCCGCAGGTATACGTACGAAATGTATGGGGTTTTTTTTCTCATGTTCCTTTCTTTCTTTTACTTGTTTCATTCATTAGACTGCGGCCATGCTGGAGCAGCGCCTTAAAGTTTTTTTTATATAATATATACTAGCCTCCCTCTTTCACACGATGCTACACACAGCATATATGTTTGTATATATATATATATACACCAGCTGCCTTAACTCGTACAAGTCAGTGGATCAGTGGGTATAAGCAGGTGTGTGAAATGGGCTAAAAAGCTTGGTTCATCTGTCACATAGGTCCTCTCGCAACATTTATACTGTCCACTTAGGATACTCCGACCTAACCTCTGGCCAGAACCTAACGCCAATTTCCCTGAACTCTTGCGGGGTCACCATGTCTGTCCCAAGCGAAAGCCCGAAAGCAAAAGTCATACGCACTAGTTGTCCTTCTGCTCACATGTCTGTCTTACTTGCAAGGCTCCTTGACCGTTCATACGTCATCACTTACCTTATACTTCCAGCCTATCCCACCATCTTTGTCATATATTATGTGTAGTAAGAGGCTTGCTTCCCAACCACATGGTTCTGGGTTCAGTCTCACTGCGTGCCACCTTGAGCAAGTGTCTTCTGCTATAGTCTCAAGCCGACCAAAGCCTTGTGAGTGGTTTTGGTGGATGGAAACTGAAAGAAGCCCATCGAATATATATGTGTGTGTGTCTCCTCATGTCTGTGTGTCTGTCTCCCATCACTGCTCGATAACTGGTGTTGGTGTTTATGCTCCTATAACCTAGCAGTTCAGCAAAGCAGACCAAAATAAGTGCTGGATTCGATTCATTCGACTAAAACAGAATTTTTCAAGGCCATCACTTAGGGGCCGGTGTCGGTTTTTTGACATCCCTATAATGTAGTGGTTTTGTAAAAGGAGATTTATAAAAAAAAGAAAGAAACACCTCCTGTGTTCATAATGTCTACATACATACACACACACACAAACATGTATATGGGCATACACACACAAACATATATGTGCATGTACGTACTCATATGTATACACATATCCACACTCCAAACACTATTATGACAACTTACTGATTGTCCTCCAAGTAAATGCATAAACTACGGTTTAAGCAACATATTACCTGCCTCTGGACGCCCTCTTCCCATGACGGTACCCATACAGGTGATCCCCAGGAGTGCCTCCGGATTCAAACATCCCCTGGTTGCTTGGATGCTTCAGACTACCCCTGAAGGATCGAGGCAAACCTACCACTTACCTATATATATATATATATATATATATATATATATATATATACATACATACATACATACAAGTGTGAGCATGTATTGTACACGCCAGTAATCTAAAAATGTATTCCAACAGACAAGGTAACTCTCATGGAAGTAGGCAACCGAAATATAATGCTTTCAAAAACTAAACCTTTTCCAGGTGTCTTTGGACAAACTTAATCTTCTTGAGACGAAGAGACTCTTAAGGAATGAAGAGACTCTTAAGAAACTGAGAGAGATGAACACGAATTTGAGACTTTTGATTAGCAACACTGATGAACTCACTCGCTCCACACAAGAGGAAAAGAAGAGAAAGAACAATCCCTGCAACAGCTCAATCAACATTTGTCCAAATTATGCACCACTCTTCATTCTTTATCACATAATAATTGCTTAAATGAAAATCCACCTAAAGATGATACACAAGATAGAAGCCCATCCCCCTCCACTATCAATTAAAAACCGCATTATACACATATAGAATGA
The DNA here is from genome assembly GCF_046866305.1 of Octopus bimaculoides. Taxonomy (NCBI): domain Eukaryota; kingdom Metazoa; phylum Mollusca; class Cephalopoda; order Octopoda; family Octopodidae; genus Octopus; species Octopus bimaculoides. The sequence goes on along the minus strand of NW_028315349.1, from coordinate 46,626 downwards.
AAAACTTAAAGCCAGAAAGGTTACTTTCTGGAACATGATCAAAAACAAGCACAAGGCAGAAATTTATGAACACTGGTTAAATTCTGCCTCATAAACTCCAAATTAAACGTATTCCAAACGAACAGGACCAACAAAGACAATTATGGGAGAAACTAACACTTGGAAAACATGAAGACAGAAATAGAACTGCTTAAGCTTAGAGCGCTGAGCAATGAAGAAAAATTGAAGAACATAGATGAGGAAATCTACAACGAATTAAAGAAACATTGAGATGGTCAACGCTTGGAAAGTGTCTTTAAACTGTGGCAAACAACTTGTGAAGCTGAAGAAACAAACTCGCTACAAGGCTGGCAAAGACAAAGCAATTTGTTTATTAACTACGAAACACAGTTCATCGTAGAATAGGCATCGGATAAGCCCTTGCTGAAGGAAAATAAAGCAAAAACATACACAGAAATGAACCCAGGCTTATCGAACACAAACCAGAGACGGACGAGGGGAGGCAACTCCACCGACCTTACATCCCCAAATAACTTAGAAACAACAATCAGGAATTCAGCCGACAACAGAGAATCTGGACGGAATCTTCTTGGCATCCTACAAAGAAATCAAATGTTCCATGGAAACGTCGAGACGAAGCAAAACTTTTGCGAACCAATCCACCCCCCATCATCTCACAATAAATGGAAGAATTTACCTTCGAGACTTGGTTACTTCGATCAGAGAGGGTGGGTCGATTCTGGATTGTCGAATGCTTTTCATAGACTTTGTTTAAATATATCTTGCTAGACATCAATCCGTCCCTTGTCACACTCAATCAGTAAAGCTAGCTGCGTGTCTTTAGCCGCAGGTATACGTACGAAATGTATGGGGTTTTTTTTCTCATGTTCCTTTCTTTCTTTTACTTGTTTCATTCATTAGACTGCTGCCATGCTGGAGCAGCGCCTTAAAGTTTTTTTTATATAATATATACTAGCCTCCCTCTTTCACACGATGCTACACACAGCATATATGTTTGTATATATATATATATATACACCAGCTGCCTTAACTCGTACAAGTCAGTGGATCAGTGGGTATAAGCAGGTGTGTGAAATGGGCTAAAAAGCTTGGTTCATCTGTCACATGGGTCCTCTCGCAACATTTATACTGTCCACTTAGGATACACCGACCTAACCTCTGGCCAGAACCTAACGCCAATTTCCTTGACCTCTTGCGGGGTCACCATGTCTGTCCCAAGCGAAAGCCCGAAAGCAAAAGTCATACGCACTAGTTGTCCTTCTGCTCACATGTCTGTCTTACTTGCAAGGCCCCTTGACCGTTCATACGTCATCACTTACCTTATACTTCCAGCCTATCCCACCATCTTTGTCATATATTATGTGTAATAAGAGGCTTGCTTCCCAACCACATGGTTCTGGGTTCAGTCTCACTGCGTGCCACCTTGAGCAAGTGTCTTCTGCTATAGTCTCAAGCCGACCAAAGCCTTGTGAGTGGTTTTGGTGGATGGAAACTGAAAGAAGCCCATCGAATATATATGTGTGTGTGTCTCCTCATGTCTGTGTGTCTGTCTCCCATCACTGCTCGATAACTGGTGTTGGTGTTTATGCTCCTATAACCTAGCAGTTCAGCAAAGCAGACCAAAATAAGTGCTGGATTCGATTCATTCGACTAAAACAGAATTTTTCAAGGCCATCACTTAGGGGCCGGTGTCGGTTTTTTGACATCCCTATAATGTAGTGGTTTTGTAAAAGGAGATTTATAAAAAAAAGAAAGAAACACCTCCTGTGTTCATAATGTCTACATACATACACACACACACAAACATGTATATGGGCATACACACACAAACATATATGTGCATGTACGTACTCATATGTATACACATATCCACACTCCAAACACTATTATGACAACTTACTGATTGTCCTCCAAGTAAATGCATAAACTACGGTTTAAGCAACATATTACCTGCCTCTGGACGCCCTCTTCCCATGACGGTACCCATACAGGTGATCCCCAGGAGTGCCTCCGGATTTAAACATCCCCTGGTTGCTTGGATGCTTCAGACTACCCCTGAAGGATCGAGGCAAACCTACCACTTACCTATATATATATATATATATATATATATATATATATATATATATACATACATACATACATACAAGTGTGAGCATGTATTGTACACGCCAGTAATCTAAAAATGTATTCCAACAGACAAGGTAACTCTCATGGAACTAGGCAACCGAAATATAATGCTTTCAAAAACTAAACCTTTTCCAGGTGTCTTTGGACAAACTTAATCTTCTTGAGACGCAGAGACTCTTAAGGAATGAAGAGACTCTTAAGGAACTGAGAGAGATGAACACGAATTTGAGACTTTTGATTAGCAACACTGATGAACTCACTCGCTCCACACAAGAGGAAAAGAAGAGGAAAAGAAGAGAAAGAACAATCCCTGCAACAGCTCAATCAACATTTGTCCAAATTATGCACCACTCTTCATTCTTTACCACATAATAATTGCTTAAATGAAAATCCACCTAAAGATGATACACAAGATAGAAGCCCATCCCCCTCCACTAGCAACTAAAAACCGCATTATACACATATAGAATGAAAAACTTAAAGCCAGAAAGGTTACTTTCTGGAACATGATCAAAAACAAGCACAAGGCAGAAATTTATGAACACTGGTTAAATTCTGCCTCATAAACTCCAAATTAAACGTATTCCAAACGAACAGGACCAACAAAGACAATTATGGGAGAAACTAACACTTGGAAAACATGAAGACAGAAATAGAACTGCTTAAGCTTAGAGCGCTGAGCAATGAAGAAAAATTGAAGAACATAGATGAGGAAATCTACAACGAATTAAAGAAACATTGAGATGGTCAACGCTTGGAAAGTGTCTTTAAACTGTGGCAAACAACTTGTGAAGCTGAAGAAACAAACTCGCTACAAGGCTGGCAAAGACAAAGCAATTTGTTTATTAACTACGAAACACAGTTCATCGTAGAATAGGCATCGGATAAGCCCTTGCTGAAGGAAAATAAAGCAAAAACATACACAGAAATGAACCCAAGCTTATCGAAAACAAACCAGGGACGGTCTAGTGGAGACAACTCCACCGACCTTACATCCCCAAATAACTTAGAAACAACAATCAGGAATTCAGCCGACAACAGAGAATCTGGACGGAATCTTCTTGGCATCCTACAAAGAAATCAAAGGTTCCATGGAAACGTCGAGACGAAGCAAAACTTTTGCGAACCAATCCACCCCCCATCATCTCACAATAAATGGAAGAATTTACCTTCGAGACTTGGTTACTTCGATCAGAGAGGGTGGGTCGATTCTGGATTGTCGAATGCTTTTCATAGACTTCGTTTAAATATATCTTGCTAGACATCAATCCGTCCCTTGTCACACTCAATCAGTAAAGCTAGCTGCGTGTCTTTAGCCGCAGGTATACGTACGAAATGTATGGGTTTTTTTTTCTCATGTTCCTTTCTTTCTTTTACTTGTTTCATTCATTAGACTGCGGCCATGCTGGAGCAGCGCCTTAAAGTTTTTTTTATATAATATATACTAGCCTCCCTCTTTCACACGATGCTACACACAGCATATATGTTTGTATATATATATATATACACCAGCTGCCTTAACTCGTACAAGTCAGTGGATCAGTGGGTATAAGCAGGTGTGTGAAATGGGCTAAAAAGCTTGGTTCATCTGTCACATGGGTCCTCTCGCAACATTTATACTGTCCACTTAGGATACACCGACCTAACCTCTGGCCAGAACCTAACGCCAATTTCCCTGACCTCTTGCGGGGTCACCATGTCTGTCCCAAGCGAAAGCCCGAAAGCAAAAGTCATACGCACTAGTTGTCCTTCTGCTCACATGTCTGTCTTACTTGCAAGACCCCTTGACCGTTCATACGTCATCACTTACCTCATACTTCCAGCCTATCCCACCATCTTTGTCATATATTATGTGTAGTAAGAGGCTTGCTTCCCAACCACATGGTTCTGGGTTCAGTCTCACTGCGTGCCACCTTGAGCAAGTGTCTTCTGCTATAGTCTCAAGCCGACCAAAGCCTTGTGAGTGGTTTTGGTGGATGGAAACTGAAAGAAGCCCATCGAATATATATGTGTGTGTCTGTGTGTCTGTCTCCCATCACTGCTTGATAACTGGTGTTGGTGTTTATGCTCCTATAACCTAGCAGTTCAGCAAAGCAGACCAAAATAAGTGCTGGATTCGATTCATTCGACTAAAACAGAATTTTTCAAGGCCATCACTTAGGGGCTGGTGTCGGTTTTTTGACATCCCTATAATGTAGTGGTTTTGTAAAAGGAGATTTATAAAAAAAAGAAAGAAACACCTCCTGTGTTCATAATGTCTACATACATACACACTCACACAAACATGTATATGGGCATACACACACAAACATATATGTGCATGTACGTACTCATATGTATACACATATCCACACTCCAAACACTATTATGACAACTTACTGATTGTCCTATCTATATACATATATAAATAATGCTATATTTACCTAATATTGAGGTTTCATTCTTTTGTTGTCACTTTATTATTATCATTGTATATATATATATATATATATATATATATATATATATATATATATATATATATATATATATATATATATATATAGGATCTTTTTTAAAACGGGGGCCACATTTTTCATTAATGTTTTACGTAGTGTTTTTGGTACCGAAAGACTTTCAAACTTCGTATACTTATCTATTTTATATTATAGAACAGAAAAATATTTTTGTATTCGAATTTATTTCATGTAAAAAATTGTCTTATTTCGATAATTTCAGCCAATCACTGACGTCCATTCAGCCGATATACATTAAGTGCCGACTACATAAACAAACGATTCTTCGTTTTATTTGCTTTTTTCGTTTTAAATTTGCTTTAACCCTAACCCTAACCCTAACTCTAACCCTAACCCGGATCTTTTTTAAAACGGGGGCCACATTTTTCATTAACGAGACACTTTGAAACTTGGAACACTGGTAGAATGTGTCATATAAAACATCTTTTTCTCTTAGTCTTCTTTAAAAAAAAAAGAAATCCATAAATTATTCCATGTTAAAGTTGTCGTATTTCTGTAATTTCAACCAATCACTGACGTCCATTCAGCCGATATACATTAAGCGCCGACTACATAAACAAACGATTCTGAAACAATTAACCCTAACTCTAACCCTAACCCTAACCCACCAATTTGCATGTACACAGATGATTATGCGATATAAGTATATGTGTGTGCCCCCCCTCTCTCTCTCTCTGTATATATATATATATATATGAACGTTATATATACATTCACGTTAAATATACAGATACTTAAATCGTCAAATATATTTACATATTTCTACAAAATGATATATCTAAAGTTTGATGATAAAAGTACATTAAAAAAAAAATTGTGCTCCTAACGAGTTTCGACCTCAGAATCTCTGTCTAACTTCAATGTTGATCTTCAAGGTCGTCCCCACTCAAATCTATTTAGTCGAAAGTATACGTATATGTATATACACACACGTGCATGAAATATATCTCTATATACGTAAATGGTCAACTGTCATGTTTACATATATATATGTAGATATAATATATTTAAAGATTCACAGTAGAAAGACACAAAAAAATTGTGCCCCGAGTGAGTTTCGAAGTCACAACCTCCGCAAAACTTCCGTCTTGTGGTTTGAAACACAAGGAAGGTACTGTCGTTAACGTATCGAGTGTACATAGCTAAGTGCATAGCTAATTTTACAGAGTGCTTTGCGACCCGTAACATCCACTTAGCCATGTACTCTCGATACGTCGACCACATTAACCTCGTCGTGAAATGTAATAATAATACAGATACACATACAGATACGAACACTCCCCTAAATGAGGAACAGGTGATGACAGCTATACAACACATGGCTGACCCTATCCATATCAGCAGTAGAACGGCTACCGTAGACTACCGCTCTAAACACCCCAGTAACAGTTACCCGTCCTAGATACTGAGCTCCGGAGAGAAACTACTAGAATTGACGGAACTGTTCCACCCTGTCTACTCCACTCACACCACTCTAAACGTGTGGCTGATCCACGGGTAACCCGTAGTGACTCTGCGATGTCAAGTACTGCCAAGGTCAACATCCTTGTAGCAGCCTTAGTTGGTGTAATGAGGAAAGTATCGCCACTATGCCAACCACAACAACGACAACAACACATCCAGCACCATATATTCCGAATGCAACGTTCCGGATACACACAGCATTATAGAATCAGGGTGTACAATGGAGCGAAAACAAAATTCGAACGCATCCTAAGAGATGCTGAAAACGGTATATGACCCCTGTACCGCAACAAGTTCTGGAATAGGTTAGAGGGGGAGGCCAACAAAAGAAATAAGAACGATACTTCGTATGATAACAAGAAGTTTCACAGTGTAATGTTTGTTGATGCTACACCTAAGAACGTATTAAGTAAGGCATTCAAGAAAATCCTGCACAAAACTGGCCTTAAGATCAAAGTTGTAGAAAAGACAGGTAGGACTATCAAATCTGTATTATGTAGATCATATCCGTTTGATAGAATCATCTGTCAAAATAATTGTGCAGTATGTCCTACAAACCCACACGTGAACTGCAAAACCAAGAACACTGTATACCAGATCAAGTGCCAATAAGGAGCTTGCGCGACTAACCCAGGGTCATACATTGATGAGACTTCTAGGAGTATCAATGATAGGCTCAAAGAACACCTGGATAACTGCATTGACAAGAAACCAAACTCCATCTTCTACCAGCATGCTGTAGACTGCCACAAGGGCTCGTTAGGGAGACTTAATTTAAATATCTTATCCACACATCCCACTGATGCAATGCTGAGACAAGTCACTGAAGCTGTCTGTATACAGGAATACAAACCCTCTCTCAACCGTAAATGCGAATGGGGTAACATCCAGATTCCACTCGGGAGTACACCTCTATAATCACCCTCCTCTCTCTTTTACATGTGGAATTCCATTCCCTACATACATGTTGAGATGCATAATACATACATATATGTAGTTTTATATAACCGTATGAGCGTATATAGTTTGATATGTATGTACGTATGTGCAGATGCATATGTGTGTGCACGTGTGTGTATGTGTTGCGCGTTGTGTATATGACTATGTGCGTATGAACATGTGTAGATATGAGTATGTGTAGATACATCTATGTGTGGCATGTTTATGTGTGTTAAAAAAAAGGTTTTAATAAAATAACAATATTAAAAAAATGCATGTTTGAATTTTAACCGTTATCCTTGTATTAGTGTCATATATATTTGTATATATGTATGTGTGTGTGTATATATGTGTATATATGTATAGGTGTAGTGATGGATAAGCGTATATGTGTGTATACTTTAAGATTATACGTATATGTGTGTGAGTGTGTGTGAGTGACAATATGATCGTGTGTACTTGTATATATGTATAAGCAAGGTTATATATGTGCATATAAGCAAGGTTATATATGTGCATATAAGCAAGGTTATATATGTGCATATAAGCAAGGTTATATATGTGCATAGATGCATACATTCGTTGTATCCATTCAAGAAAAGAACCAATTTTCAAGAACTCATCGATGAAAATCCACTATCACATATAGAAAAATTAATAATATATATATACATATCTTTTCTCTTTTACTTGTTTCAATCATTTCACTGCGGCCATGCTGGAGCACCACCTTTAGCTGAGCACAATGACCCCAGGACTTATTCTATCGGTCTCTTTTGCCAAACCACTAAGTTACGGGGACGTAAACACACCGGCATCGGTTGTCCAGCAATGCTAGGGGCACAAACACAAACATAAACACACATATATATATATATATATATAGATAGATAGATACGACGGGCTTCTTTCAGTTTCCGTCTACCAAATCGACTCACAAGGCTTTGGTCGGCCCGAGTCTATAGTTGAAGTCACTTGCCCAAGGTACTATGCAGTGGGACTAAACCCACAACCATATGGTTGGTAAGCAAGCTACTTACCACACAGCCACCCCTTCGCCCATTCACATAGCCACCCCGGCACCATATATATGTTTCTTTATGTTTCTTTATATTTTTAAGTTTATTTTCATTATTATTCGAATTCTTCATTCTTTTGGGTTTTATATACTTCTAATTACCATTTACATACATTTACATATATACACACATCCTTTTATCTTCTAGACAAGTGGTATAGACAAATAGAATAAAAAATCTCTCTACTTAAATTGTAATTATCCCATGGATGACCAGTAACTCCAGGGATATCATATTTCAAGTTTAATGGAGCCTGACACTATCTGTCAGACACACCTCATGTATGTCTGTCTATTCATACATACATACATACATATCTACATACATACCCACACACTCATTTATTCATACATACATGCATTCATACATACATATATATGTATATATATATATATATATATATATATATATATATATATATATATACATACATACATACATATGTACATACATACATATATATATATATACATACATATGTATATATATATATGTATAGATGTATGTACGAGTGGATTTGGTAGACGGAAACTGAAAGAAGCCCGTCGTATATATCTATGTATGTGTGTATGAGTGTCTGTGTTTGTCCCCCAAACATCACATAACAACCGATGCTGGTGTGTTTATGTCCCCCGTAACTTAGCGGTTCGGCAAAAAGAGACCGATAGAATAAGTACTAGGCTTCCAAAGAATAAATCCTGGGGTCGATTTGCTCGACTAAAAGTGGTGTTACAGCATGGCCACAGTCAAAAGACTGAAACAAGTAAAAGAGTAAAAGAGTATACATGTATATATATATATATATATATATATGTATATATATATATATATATATATATATATATATATATATATATATATATATATATATATATATATATACAGAATCCTTTCTCTCTTGTTTTTATTTTACATTTCCAATTTATATATATATATATATATATCATCATCGTCGTCGTTTAACGTCCGCTTTCCATGCTAGCATGGGTTGGACAATTTGACTGAGGACTGGTGAAACCAGATGGCTACACCAGGTTCCAATCTGATTTGGCAGAGTTTCTACAGCTGGATGCCCTTCCTAACGCCAACCACTCAGAGAGTGTAGTGGGTGTTTTTTACTTGCCACCGGCTCGAAGGCCAGTCATGCTGTACTGGCAACGGCCATGCTCAAAATGGTGTATTTTATGTGCCACCCGCACAAGAGCCAGTCCAGGGGCACTGGCAACGATCTCGCTCGAAAGTCCTTACATATGCCGCAGGCACAAGTGCCAGAAAGGCGACGCTGGGCACAGGTGCCATCACAATTTCGCTTTCGCTTGCCCCAATAAGTCTTCGCAAGCTGAGTTTTGTGTCTAATGAAGGAGACGACATTGGCATGGGTGCCAATCATCGAATTTTACTCGATTTCGATTTCACTTGCCTCAACCGGTCTTCGCAAGTGGAGTTTAGCGTCCAATTCAACTCGATTTCAATTTCACTTGCCTCAACAGGTCTTCGCAAGTGGAGTTTAGTGTCCAATGAAGGAAGGTACGCATAAGTGGACTGGCTGAGGCCTTAGATTTAGGTCTCACTTGGCTTGCCGAGTCTTCTCGCGCACAGCATATTTCCAAAGGTCTCAGTCAGAAGTCATCCCTCGGTGAGGCCCAATGTTCGAAGGTCGTGCCTCACCACCTCATCCCAGGTCTTCCTGGGCCTACCTCTTCCCTCCTATTCTAGTAGGGGATGAGGCATGATCGCACAAAACATTCACCTTAGCCCTCATCCCTGTCTTTCACTGCTAAACCCAACATTAAACCATGATCAACACTCGCAATAAACCTTCATCTTCAGTACTGATCCTGTTTAATCTCTACCCTCCCCATCGCCACAAAGCCTAACCCCTAGTTCAAACTTTGATCTCTTACCTAACTATTCTCTCTAAAAACCGTTCACAAATCCCCAAGCTAACCCTAATATAGTCTAAAGTCTGAACCCCAATCCTAACAACAAACCCTCAACAAAATAAGAAAAACAGCAAATACTCAACAAAATAAGAAAAACTACTTACCTTTGGCAATTTGCCAACTATAACAGAAAACATGATATGCAAACAACGAGCAAAATATCAACCAACAACATTTGAACGTCAGATTTTTTTTTTAAGTCAGATTATTATTTTTTTTTTTAAAGTCAAATTTTTTATTTTTAAAGTCAGATTGTTTTTTTTTTTTAAATTCAGATTATTATTTTTTTTTTTTTTAACCCTTTCGTTACTAACCCGGCCGTAGCCGGCCCAAAAAATTTTTGGTTCATAAGACTAACCCGGCCGTAGCCGGCCGAGCATACCCATTGTTATTTAAATGTATATTTGAACCCAAATCTCGTTAATACAGTCGTTAAAACACCTGATTTCACTTTGCAAACAGTTGAGTTATGGTCTCCCACATTGTTTGGCCTGATATTTGAACTCAGTGAATTTTGGAAAATTTCTTTCCACATTTTTTGCGGCGTTGATTTTTTTCAACTTTGAAGATGGAGAGGAGTTTCATGCTATCAAGCAGTGATTCCGAATTTGAAGGTTTTTCAACAGAAGATATGGAGATATCGAAGAAAAGAATGAATGAGCTACAAAAGCACGTGGTGAACGATAAGGAATCGGATATTTCTGGATCCGAAACCGAAATCAGCGATTCTGAAAGCGGCGACGGTGACAGCGAGGATGATTTTACACCAGAATGGAGTAAAAATTAAAACAAACGTTTTTATTAACAATTTTTGTGAGGAAACAGGGTCTAGCCATAGTCTTTCTCAGGAAGCGAAACCTTTAGACTTCCTTTTCATGCTTGTTTCAACTGATTACTGCGGAAACAAACCGTTACGAAGAATGTAAATGAACCGGGAAAAAAAAGATCGCTTGCAGTTTCCTGCAACTGTAGATGAAATACGGGCATTTTTTGCCATAAATATTATCATGGATATTAGACAGTTACCCAGAATAACAAATTACTGGAGCGATCAGGAACCTTTTGGCGATGAATATATTTCCAGTATTATGAACGAGTACGATTCGTGAAGCTGAACCAATATATACATGTGAGAGAGACTAGCAGTACCCCCCCCCCCAGTACGTGGAGAACTGTGAGACAAAACTTATGCAATAGAATTGATTAAGAACCCTTTCTTTAATTATGTTCCAAATATCACATTAATATGTTGATAAATAAAAAAGTTACAGGTGTTTAATGAGACTAGTCTAAATTCATGATTATTTTAGAATTTAATTGAAACTCATGAGGGGTGTATTTTGGCCAGAAATATAGTAACGAAAGGGTTAAAGTCAAATTATTATTTTTTTTTTAAGTCAGATTGTTTTTTTTTTTTTGTTTCTTATGTCGAATCATGAAATAGAAAAACTACTTACCTTTGGCAATTTGCCAACTATAACAGAAAACATGATATACAAACAACGAGCAAAATATCAACCAACAACATTTGAACGTCAGATTTTTTTGATTTTTTTAATGTGTTGAATCATGAAATACACTTGTTTACTAAATACAGTTGTCCTTGTATTCACACAGTATTCCTTATCGAAACTTATCAACCACATAAGGTTCTTACCACATTGTCTTAGAATGAAATTACTATATACAGGGGGACCCAAAAGTAGGTTCGCAGTTCTTCAACAATCTCTTTTGCATTCATATATTAACAGTTTAGATCTTAATTATAAAACAATATGAAACCATTATTCTATGCCAATTTAGTTAATTGTAAGGTAGAAGGCATGTAAATAGCACCTTTTGAGCGGGATCGTTACCAGCGTCGCCTTCCTGGCATCTGTGCCTGCGACACACGTGAAAGTGCATTGCATCCACAAGTCATCAAGCTAATCATTATCATGCGAAATGAAGTTGATGTTTTTATTTATAATAGAAACAAATTAATTATTGCAATGAAAATAAGAAATACAGTTAATGTGTATGTGTAACCATCATCATCATTTAACATTCGTTTTTCAGGCTGTCATGGGTTGGACTATTTCACATGATCTGAGACGAATTACTACACTTAGCTCTAATGTGTGTTTTGACATGGTTTCTCTATGTCTGAGAAACAGTTTCGGTAACACTGACACGAGTAAAATTACCAAGTAAATTTCAAGGCAGAGTAGATTGCTAGTAGTGAGAGAGGTGGCTTCATCCTCAGCTGTAGTATGATAGAGGGACAGGTAGAGGTGTGTTGCTGCAGAGAAAGCACATGGCTACCCCGCATCTAATTATCACATTTTCGTTGCTAAAGTGAAACTAAGAAACAGAAAACTGTGTAAGCCAAGGAACAACTGTATTTTATGAAAACATTGCAAAAGGAATTAAACTGAAACAGATATCAACAGGACACATACAACCCGTGCTAGTATGGAGAAAATGATCCTTACTTATTTATTATTATTATTATTATTATTATAACAACAACAACAACAACCACAATGATAGTAACACCCTACACTCTGTCTTCTACAACCCTAACCCTAACCCTAACAACTAATCTTATGACATGACAAGGATCTCCCCCACAGACTTACCCTTCAACAAAAGGGCATGTATCCCACCCCAAATCGACAGTGAAACAGAAGCAAAGATCTCCTTAGCAAGAAATAGACTCCGACATATCTTAGACTAATACAACAAATCCACTAAAAAACATAGTGAGGAGGGGACCCACCAAATCAGCTCCTCTGTTGACAGAGGCCTACATAAACTGAGACAGCGAATTAGGAACAGGGAATTAGTGTGCCTCCCTACGGAGAAGTCTGGCAGACTGTCAATAGACAGCCGTCAGAACTATGTCCAAACTATGCAACAACACATCAGTAACATGAGAGAAGTTACACAAGAACATGAAAAAGTGGAAAAAAATCCTCAACGCACACATGGGAATGTGGTGCAACATACTCCAACGTACAAAAAGGACAGCACACAATTTCCAAGCTACCAACAACGACATTCCTACACTATACGGGTTACGCAAAGACCACAAACCCTACATAAACCCTGTCATGGGACATCCAACCAGACCAGTTTGTGGAGCAAATATCTCCAGCAACTGTACACTGTCCTACTTCCTCTCACAAGTATTACGACCTCTCATAGAGATGTCTCCAGATGTCTGTATAAGCATGGAAGATCTCCTCAGTAGAATCAGTACTTGCAACTACTCCGACGACCTCACAGGTTGTGTAGTGGGTAGTATGGATGTGATTTCACTCTACCCATCTATAGACATAGATTTTGCTGTGGGGATATGCATTCAGGTGATCTGTGAGAGTGAAGTGGAGTTCCGCAAGGTCAACACGAGGGAACTGGGCCTCCTCCTCAGACTAAGCTACGACAGTAACTATTTGGATGACCATGACCTCAGTAGATTCTGCCCCACCAGGCCACAGAGGGGAAGACCACCCGTCATCACTTCAGCAGTGAAAAAGAAGCACCACTCAACACTGGAGTGGCTGGACTGCACCCACCCAAAACCTGAGAACAACAATCAGGTGAAGGAAATGATGGCTCACGCAATAGGGGCCAGTATAAAAACCACCTTGAAGAACCACATAGTAAAGTTCAACAAAAAATTATACATGCAGGTTCAAGGTGCAGCCATCGGCATTGGTGTAGCTGGAGATGTGGCCGGCCTCTTCATGACCTGTTGGGACAGAAAACTCAAACATATGTTAGCAGAACGGTCCACAACTCTTCTACTTTACACCAGATATGTAGATGACATTAATATCATAGTTAGGACCAACTTTTATTTATATGCGATGTAATTGTTCCTTTTTGGAATGGCATTGTTAGGGAGGTGTGAGTGGCCAGATCTGGCCAGTTTGAACCTAAAACAGAATATTTGGGCCTCAACGGGCCCTGCCTTATTTAACATTGTCCCAAAACTGATCAAAGAGGAAAAGGATCCTATCAGCTTTTACAAGGAATACCAGATGAGCCACCCATACCTGGGTACAACTCACTCAACAAGAACTCCCCACTTGAGTGGACCACGATACCGCAAAACTTGGCTTTAAAAGGATTTAGATAATCCTATCAGATGGTGCTATTAAATTGGACATGGCCTGGACCAATCTTTGGTTGAAACATATCAAAGTTTTATCTAAGATATACATATGTACATATGCATCATCATCATCATCATCATTGTTTAATGTTCACTTTCCATGCTGGCATGGGTTGGATGGTTTGACTGAGGACTGGCAAGCCAGCAGGCTGTACCAGGTTTCATTCTGATCTGGTAAGGTTTCTACAGCTGGATGCCCTACCAAATGCCAACCACTACAAGAGTGAAGTGGGTGCTTTTACGTGGGCCAGTCAGGCAGCACTAGCAACAACCATGCTCAAATGGTGCTTTTTACATGCCACTGTATATACATATATATATGTATGTATGTATGTGTTTGCATCGTAGAGGCCTGTGGCTTAGTGGTTGCAGTGTGTCCTGCCCTCAATTGCAAGGCTGTGAGTTCCCGGTGGTGGTGTTGTGTCCTGTCATTCAGCTGGCAGAAAGGAGTTGTACATGGGATTCAAAAAGGGCCACTCTTGTCCCATTCTCAGTCACACTGAACCTCCATGAGAACTATGTTAAGGATTATGCAATGTCTGTGGAGTGCTCAGCCACTTGTATGCTAATTTCACAAGCAAGTCGTTCCATTGATCAGATCATTGAGCACTCATCGTCATAACTGACGGGAATGCCTGTTAGTTACATATGCATACGTACACACACACACACACACACACATATATATACACACATAAATACATTCATACATATAAATGGGAGAATTTACGAAAAAAACAACAACAGACGAGGACAGGTGGTGTAAACAACAAAAGGATGTATTAGTTTAACGCTCGGGAATAGAGAAAGTCTTTGACGTTTCGAGCACCGTTAATGGCACCTGTGCCCAGCGTCGCCTTCCTGGCACTTGTGCCAGATGGCACGTGTAAAGACATTCAAGTGAGATCGTTGCCAGTGCCCTCGAACTGGCTCTTGTGTAGGTGGCACGTAAAATACACCATTCTGAGCGTGGCCTTTGCCAGTACCGCCTGACTGTCCTTCGTGCTGGTGGCACGTAGAAATCCCCCACTACACTCTCGGAGTGGTTGGCGTTAGGAAGGGCATCCAGCTGTAGAAACTCTGCCAAATCAGATTGGAGCCTGGTGTAGCCATCCGGTTTCACCAGTCCTCAGTCAAATTGTCCAACCCATGCTAGCATGGAAAGCGGACGTTAAACGACGATGATGATGATGATGATATATATATATATATATATATATATATATATATATATATGTATCCTATGAGATTAAAAGCATTCATTAAAGTTAGTCTCATGTTCCACCTGATGTACATCTGTGTGCGTGTGTTAAATGATGTTTAATTTTATTCAAACCAACAACAAACAGCTAATTGTTCACCCACACACAGTCTCATAGACTCTATTATACATTAATCTATATTTATCACTTGTCAACTACTTTTACGCGATAGTTTCAGGTTTTTATCCAAGTGGTCGGAAACACAGACTTTTTTAAACGGTCTTTGTCCCAGCTTTTAAAACAAACGACAAAATGCTTTTATATCACATGATTAGGAACATCGTTGATGCTCTGCTTGTTGCTTAGGAAACGGATAATTAAAACTTCATTCAATGTCTACAATTCAAAGCAAACTGACTTTTGCTCAGGGCAGTGGGCAACCAGCCTCCTCCAGTGGGTTCCATTCAGCTTCTATCGTCACACATCCATTCTACATAATGCTGAGGAATTTCAACCATGTTTCGTGGTCTGCTACCACAACAGCTCCTTTATAGGATCCAGTTAGCTCAAGACATCATCAGGAGGATCCACGTCCGGTTTCGGCCCCTACTCCCCTACCATTTTGACGTGGCGCCTCCCCCCCTTTCGGAGGTGTCTTCAGCTCCGGTGTTGGGTGCATGTCTTCTTTCTTCTATTCCCTGGCCTCTTCAATGCAGCATCAACGAGTGTCAGCGTCCGACTGATTGTCTTGTCAAATTCCCCTTTTTATACCTGCTGCTAGGCTCCAGCAGGCTGCCCCAGCAAGTTGTCACGTGACAGTGTCTAAATTTCCCGCTGCTAGGGTCCAGTAGGCAGCCCCAGCAAGTCTTCGGGTCATCTTGAAATGGCCACCACCGGGTAGCATGGGATCTTTGGCCTCCCTTTTTTCACACTCGTTATCAGGTAGTACTCAAGCCATGGTTGTTTTCAAGTCCTGCTGATTGGTTAGGTACAGAATGGAGCCAGCCAGATGGAATCCCTTGCAATGGTCACAACCTCGCTCTTCTCAGAATCTCTTTGTTTCTGACCTGATCTGCCAGTGTGCTCTCAACATCTTTCTCAGATACATTTCATTGAATACAATTAGTTTTCTATTCCTCTTCGTTGTCTTCTTCCAAATCTCTTTCTTTCAACATGGACTCCAAATTGAAACTCACTCCAGCTTCTTCATTAACTTCCACCCATAATCTTTCAGTCTCGTAACACTCTCGTTATGTTTCTCTTCACTGGTTGTCATTAATATAGATTTTTTATTTCATTCCACGTTTCAAGTTTTGTCTTTAGTGCAGGGTTTTTGGGGGGTTTTTTGTGCTAAGTTATGAGGGTAGGGTGGAACAAACCAACAGCTGTTGTTATCTAGTAGGAGAGACAGACACAAAGGCACACAAAGGCGCACACATACATACATACATACATACATACATACATACATACATATATTCAGTCAATATGAGAATAAAAAACTCTTATAGGGATGGTTCTATCTAAGTTACATAATAATAATAATATATATATATATATACACACATATATATGTATGTACATGTGTGTGTATATATACATGTATATATACATGTATATATATATATATATATATATATATATATATATATATATATATATATATGTGGTGGTGGAACAAGGATGTAGACGGGGCTATTAGACAAAAGAAACAGGCTTGGAAGGACTGGAAGAACGGTGGTAGCAGGGAATTGTACCAATCTGCCAGAAGGGAAGCTAGGCGACAGGTTTATTTAGCCAGAGGGGAAGCAGATAAGAAAAGATTTGCCAATGTTCTGCGCCGTGAAGACCAAAGACTCGAGGTATTTCGTGTTGCAAGACAGTGTAGGAGAGAGAATAGTGATGTTGTAGGAGAGAAATGTGTTCGCATGGATGACGGTACGCTTGCACTAAATGAGGCTGCAAAGAAAGAGGTCTGGAGATGCCACTACGATAGATTGCTTAATAAAGAGAATGAATGGGAGAAAGAGAGCCTGCCGTATGTCGACCCAACAGAGGGACCAGCTATCCGAGTTGACAGTACCAGGGTAGATAAAGCAATCAAGAGTATGAAGACAGGGAAAGCCCCCGGCCCATCAGGAATCACTGCAGAGATGCTCAAAATATTTGGCAGTGTTGGCTACAGCCTAGTCACCCGTATTACGAACCAGGTGTTACACGAAGGAGTCATACCAAATGACTGGTGTAGCAGCACCATAGTCAACTGCTACAAAGGTAAAGGTGATGCTTTAGATACAAATAATTACAGAGGCATCAAGCTGTTAGATCAGGTTATGAAAGTTACGGAGAGGGTCATAGCCCAACTAATTAGGGAGCAAATCAATTTAGATGAGATGCAGTTTGGGTTCGTGCCAGGTAAAAGCACCACTGATGCCATATTTCTAGTGAGACAGCTGCAGGAGAAATATCTAGCCAAGGATAAACCTCTGTACCTGGCCTTTGTTGACATGGAGAAAGCCTTTGACAGGGTCCCCCGATCCCTTATCTGGTGGTCAATGAGGAAACTTGGGATAGAAGAATGGTTAGTGAGAGCTGTGCGAGCCATGTACAGAGATGCTGTCAGTAAGGTGAAGGTTGGAAATGAGTACAGTAATGAATTCCGGGTAGAGGTAGGGGTCCACCAAGGTTCCGTCCTCAGCCCCCTCCTATTTATCATAGTCCTCCAGGTGATCACAGAGGAATTCAAGACAGGTTGCCCCTGGGAGCTCCTCTATGCTGATGACCTTGCACTAATTGCGCAGTCACTATCAGAACTAGAGGAGAAGTTTAAGGTGTGGAAGCAAGGACTAGAATCGAAGGGCCTTAGAGTCAACCTAGCAAAAACCAAAATCCTAATAAGTAGGAAGGTAGATAAAACACAAACCCCTTCAGGTAGATGGCCCTGCTCAGTATGCAGTAAAGGAGTAGGCAGTAACTCTATAAGATGTACCCGGTGCAAGCTATGGACACATAAGAGGTGCAGCAATATCAA
The DNA here is from genome assembly GCF_046866305.1 of Octopus bimaculoides. Lineage (NCBI taxonomy): Eukaryota > Metazoa > Mollusca > Cephalopoda > Octopoda > Octopodidae > Octopus > Octopus bimaculoides. The sequence goes on along the minus strand of NW_028315349.1, from coordinate 28,139 downwards.
AGGCAGATTAACTACAAAGTTAGTCTTTGTATGTGGCAGATGTTCAGGTGCAATAAACACTGTGAACAAACAGGAAACAACTTCTATCTCATTCCAGGGAGAAAAACTAGAGGTAGTTGATAGCTTCCGCTATCTGGGTGACCAAGTTAGTAGTGAGGGTGGGTGCGCTGAAAGTGTAACTGCTAGAATAAGAATAGCCTGGGCCAAGTTTAGAGAGCTCTTACCTCTGCTGGCGACAAAGGGACTCTCACTCAGGGTAAAAGGCAGACTGTATGACGCATGTGTACGAACAGCCATGCTACATGGCAGTGAAACATGGGCTGTGACTGCTGAGGACATGCGTAAGCTCGCAAGGAATGAAGCCAGTATCCTCCGCTGGATGTGTAATGTAAATGTGCATACCCATCAGAGTGTAAGTATCTTGAGAGAAAAGCTGAACATAAGAAGCGTCAGTAGTGGTGTGCAAGAGAGACGATTGCGCTGGTTTGGACATGTGGTGAGAATGAATGAGGATAGCTGCGTGAAAAAGTGTCACTCCCTAACAGTTGAGGGAACCCATGGAAGAGGTAGGCCCAGGAAGACCTGGGCTGAGGTGGTGAGGCAAGACCTTCGAACATTGGGCCTCACCGAGGCGATGACTACTGACCGAGACCTTTGGAAATGTGCTGTGCGTGAGAAGACCCAGCAAGCCAAGTGAGATCGTTGCCAGTGCCCCTGGACTGGCTCTTGTGCGGGTGGCACATGAGATGCACCATTTTGAGCGTGACCGTTGCCAGTACCACCTGACTGGCCTTGTAGGGTTTTCGTGCGAGATCGTTGCCAGTGCCCCTGGACTGGCTCTTGTACGGGTGGCACATAAAAGACACCATTTCGAGCATGGCCGTTTTCGTGCGGGTGACACGTAAAAGAACCCACTACACTCTCTGAGTGGTTGGCGTTAGGAAGGGCATCCAGCTGTAGAAACTCTGCCAAATTAGATTGGAGCCTGGTGTAGCCATCCAGTTGCACCAGTCCTCAATCAAATCGTCCAACCCATGCTAGCATGGAAAGCGGACGTTAAACGATGATGATGATGATGATGATGATATATATGGTGAAGGCACATGGCTTACTGATTAGGGTGTTGAGCTTACAATCATACGGTCAACAATTCGATCCTTAATGGTGCGTTGTATCCTTGAGCAAGACACTCTATTTTGCATTGCCCCAGTCCACTCAGCCGGCAAAAAAGAGTCGTACTTGTATTTCAAAGGACCAATCCTGTCCCATTCTGTGTGACACTGAATTCTCCTGAGAACTATGTTAAGGGTGCAGGTGTGTGTAGGGCACTGATCCAATTGAAGGAGGTTGTTCCGTCAATCAGATCAACCGGAACACTTGTCGTTGTAAACAAAGGAGTGCTTGTTTATATACGTATGTGTATATATGCCTGTGCGCTCCATGGAAATGTTGTATTCGTTTAGCCCCAGGCTAAACCAGCCTGAGCAGAGCTTTAGTCATAAGGGTTCCATCTTTGACCCCCCCCCCCATTTCTTCTTCTATCAACAAGCCCATGATGCTATGTGTTCTTCTTTTCAACTTGTGACAGGGGAAATTTGACTGCTATTTTTAGCAAGTAAAAAGAACTCACATCAGGTCAGAGCTTCCTCAGCTTTTAAGACTTGGTTTTGTGTGTGTTTCTGCCTTTCTGGCTGCTTGGGTAGGTGTGTGTGTGTGAGGGAGTGAGTATATGTTAATGTGTTTGCTGGGCATTCCTTAGCCCCCACTCCCACCTCACCAGCCACCCAATACTTACCCCCCCACCCCATATGAACTCCTTGTCGGTGGTGTGTGTGTGTGTCTGGGTCTGTCCCACCATCGGAATGGGGTGGCAAGGGGGGGGGGGGCGTCTATGTGGGTTACCCTGCCTCAACTTCCTTCCCAGTCTCACTTGAAACATGATCCCCCCACACCACCACCACCACATAACTGTCCCCCCTCCCCGTATCATGTAGAACACAGATACACACATACATACACGAGCACGCAGTCACTGACTCAGTTTCTTTGGCTGTTTGTTTGCATCAGCCCACATCAGGGTGTAAAAGTGCATGGGTATACATATATATATATATATATATATATATATATTATTAATTCATCAATAATATATTTAGAAAATCAATATTTAGTATTTCAAAAGATATATATCCAACATAACATGGTAGCATAATAAATTTAAAAGTTTAAAACATAAAAATAAACATAATATTCATGCTTATTTACACATAAATTTTTATACGCATATATATTTAAACATATATTTATCTATTTTTAGATTTTTATATGTATCGATATTTATATTCCATATTTTTATTTTTATGTTTGAAACTTTTAAATTTATTATGCTACCATGTTATGTTGGATATATATCTTTTGAAATACTAAATATTGATTTCCTAAATATATTATTGATGAATTAATAATATAAAATCACATATATACACATTTATTTGCTCAAGATAATTGAGCACTCAACATAAGTTCAATTATATATTCTTTTAGAATATTACTCATAAAAGTTATATATATACATATATATATATATATATATATATATATATATATACACACACAGACATATACACTGCTATATATATATATATATATATAAATATATATATACACACGCACACAGATGCATATATACACACACAGATGCATATATACACACACACATGTAACTATTTGGACTTTGAGTATATGCCTATTCTTATGTCAGTCAAAGCACATTCACCATTTCAGGCTACCTGATGTCATCCTCCACAGAAACTCTACAATTTTCACTGGATTTATGTCAGGAAACCCACAATGTTTGTTGTGTTTATTGTTGATAAAAGAAACAGAAGATGGATTTAGAATCTTTTATTCAACATGACAATCGTTTCAGCACATCCTTCAATCTGTCCCACCCACATCAGTGAAACTGAGTTCTACAAGTGGTGTGTGTCCCACCTACACTTAACAAGAAAACTTCTTACACAATGAACCAAACTACATCTCTTTCTCACGCATTATGATTACCTCTCACTCCCCAATCTTGTCGTCCTCTTGGCCCAGGGCCACTGTATCCTTACTCTCTGCTTGCCCCCGACCTGTGTATTCTACCCACATGCCTTCTCTCACTCTAGTATTGCCATCTGCTAGCCCCCCCCCCCCCAACCTGGATGTTCCAACACATAACAAGAACATTTTGCCCTCACCCTACCTCGACAAACCAATCCACGTCTCTTCTCTTTCTCGCAATTCCTCCTTCACTCCACAATCTCCTACAAATCATGCTTACTTGCTAATGGGAGCTTTGGCTCCCTAAACATCGGAGACAGAGGGGATAGTCACAACTGGATTGCCTGTGATCATACTTCTGCTTACTCAGGGTTTAGCTGGAGCAAAATGACAACATAAGCACACGATATCTGCCCCCCACCCCATCACCCTGCCTCTCCCCACTGCTCCTGACACAAATCAGCTCACATGTGGGAACTGGTCTTCATTTAGAAATAGCAGACAAATCTCCCTCAAAATCACACCACATTGCTGTCTTCAAAAAACACGAGATCATGTTGGATGGTCAAGGATGGAAACCCTTTGATCATAAGTCAAGACTCTGACTGCAGCTGAAACCAGGCACAGGGAAATGAGAGCTGTTGTATGGTTGCTCTATCTGCTGAAAATAACAGCTAAATGATCCTCACCTCACTTCTGAACTTCTTCAATAAAGAAAGGAGGACACCTGAAGTCATGCACTTCTAAATATGAGATGGTCATGGTTGAGGCATCTGTGGTCATAGACCTTCTCCACCGAGGCTGGCCTAGGGTTAAACAACGAAAAACCAACAGTGACACTTATAGAACAGGATGTCTCCATCACCACCAGGCACCAGATAAACACACACACACACACACACACACACACACTGACCTCCCCCACCGTGTTGTGTGTGAACAGTTTTCTGTTGCCATGGAAATGTTGACATGAATAATAACAACATGGTGGTGGTGGTGGTGGTAGTTTAGTCCCAGGTCAATCCAGTCACAGCAGACACTCCAGCTGTGACCATCTTGCCTTTCCCCTAAAATTTTGTTTATACAATGTAACTATTTCTAAAATGGGAGCCATTTCAGGGAGATTTGGCTGCTATTTCTCCCAGCTCTAGCTACCATGTAGATGCCTCCCACATTGGTCCATACATAAGAGAGGAGTAGGGTGTGATTTGAGGGAGATTTAGCTGCTATTTCTAATAATGTAGTTAGTAGTCGCGGATCTCCCTCATTGGTTTGTGGTGGAAAGTGGTGGTGGTGAAAGTAGGAGTTGCAGCTTAGGTGATAGTAGCAGTGGTTATGAAGTGAGTAGCGAGTAGGGCGGTGGCAGTGGTGGTGGTGGTGGTGGTGGTAGTTCTGGTGGCAATTTTGTGATGGTATATGTTGCAGCACTTGTAGTGGTGTTGGTAGTGGTGACAGTGGTGGCTGAGGTGGTAGTGGTGGTGGTGGTGGTGTTGTGATATATGGTTTTTTTTTTTTTTTAGGAAGTCTTCCAGGCTGTGTGTGTATTGACTAACATGTATGTGGGAGTTAATGTCATTGCATGTCACTATACATGTATGCATGTACTGTGTGTGTATGCATGAATGCAAGATATATATAGGTATGTGTATGAATGTGTGTGTGTGTGTGTGTACATGTGAATGTATGAGTAACTCTATATATGTATCTGTGTATGCTTGTATGAATATAAGTGTGTGAGTGTGTTTGTGTATGCGTCTATGTACGTATAAATATATTTCATTAAATAATCCATGAAAGACAAAGAAAACAACATTGACACCAAACAGGGACAACACCCCACCACCACCGCCGCCACCACCACCACCAACAACAACAACAAAAACAACAAGGACAGTAAAAGTGTGTGTACATGTTTGCACTCAAAGTGCACCATCTGTTTGCAACTGGTGGCCACCCCAAATGCCAATGATTGTATTGTTATGGAAATCTGTGGGTGTTGTGATTGTTTAGCCCTAGGCCAACCCTGATACGGCTGTTCAATGAACAAAGGTGTTCCACTCACGACCCACCTGTGGATTTAAAGTAAACGTACAGGGCTACATTATATCAGGTCGTTAAGAATGAAATGATCCGATTTTGAACTGAAAGTTTATTTTACTTTATCTCAACGAAAAGCAATGCAGTTAATCAAAGAATGCACCTAAATCATCAACACAATTTTGCCATTTTATCAATAACTTATTTATGCTGGTAGCAAAGAATTCTGGAAAGCAACATATAAGTATATGCATATATACACACATACATGTACATGCCTACTTATATATGTATATATATATACATGCATATATTGGTACAGGGCATCAAAGAAATGTGAACAAAAAGAGAAACGAGAACATAAAAAAGACACAAACAATGAACATCGAAAGAAACAAACAGAGAAACGAAACAGGCAACATAAAGAACATTCCCTTCATCAGCTGCCCCCTGTTTTATATACTCCGCATTTCAAAGGCAGGGACCAGATGAGACTTCGTTAAAACAGTCCTTCCCGCAGAAGGTTAAAGTGGTAACAAAACAGAACAACAAGAACAAAACAGTAAAAACAAACGGTGAGGACTGTTGAGACTTAACGAGCTGATGTGGTGAACGCTGGAGTAACGAGCTTTGAGAAGAGACAGGTAAAAGCACATGGACTTGCATGGCTTCCAATTAACAGCCAGGGACCCTCACCAATTGGGAAGGATACTACGTAAAATGAGAGACCACTTGAGACCTGCAGCAAAACAAACTTTCGAAAGTCGACGGGGCCAACTTCCAGTCTGAATCTTGCTGAAGAGGACCATCTTTGGGAACTGGCTACTTGGTATCTGAATCACATGGCCAACCCAGTAGAATAGGCTTCCTTCCAGTTTCCATCTACAAAATTCATGTCTAAGGCATTGATTGGTCTGACAGTATAGTATAAAAGACTTAGCCAAGGTACCACACAGTGGGACTGAACCCAAAACCAACTGGCTACAAAGGGGTCTTCCTGACCACACAGCTTTGCCTTCTTGTAATAAATTTTTCAACGAATGTAAAAGAATCCCTTTTTTTTGGAAATGGTGGATTTCGAAGCACAAACGTGAAGCTAATAAATAGAAACATGGAAACTATTTGGAGAGTAAAAATCAAAGAGGCTGCCAGTGAGACTCAAACCCACATCTTTGAACATGACAGATGTTCTACCATTGGACCAAAGCATTTTAGAAACTGATTTGTTTTTTTTTGGGGTCCAAAATAGTTTTCTCAACTCAGTATTTACAAGGCCTTATTTATAGCTTCCTCTGTGTACTTCAAGACGCTTCGAGAAAAAAAAAGCCGTGTATGAGGGGAGAGGGTGTGAGGGAGTGAATATATCTATGTATATATATATATATATATATATATATATATATATATATATATATATATATATATCATCATCATCATCATCATCATCATCGTTTAACGTCCGCTTTCCATGCTAGCATGGGTTGGACGATTTGACTGAGGACTGGTGAAACCGGATGGCAACACCAGGCTCCAGTCTGATTTGGCAGAGTTTCTACAGCTGGATGCCCTTCCTAACGCCAACCACTCAGAGAGTGTAGTGGGTGCTTTTACGTGTCACCTGCACGAAGGCCAGTCAGGCGGTTCTGGCAATGGCCACGCTCAAAATGGTGTCTTTTATGTGCCACCCGTACAAGAGCCAGTCCAGGGGCACTGGCAACGATCTCGCTCGAAAATCCTATGAAGGCCAGTCAGGCGGTACTGGCAACGGCCACGCTCAAAATGGTGTCTTTTATGTGCCACCCGCACAAGAGCCAGTCCAGGGGCACTGGCAGCGATCTCACTTGGCTTGCCGGGTCTTCTCACGCACAGCACATTTCCAAAGGTCTCGGTCAGTAGTCATCGCCTCGGTGAGGCCCAATGTACGAAGGTCTTGCCTCAACACCTCAGCCCAGGTCTTCCTGGGCCTACCTCTTCCACGGGTTCCCTCAACTGTTAGGGTGTGGCACTTTTTCACGCAGCTATCCTCCTCCATTCTCACCACATGTCCATACCAGCGCAATCGTCTCTCTTGCACGCCACAACTGATGCTTCTAATGTTCAGCTTTTCTCTCAAGATACTTACACTCTGACGGGTATTCACATTGACATTACACATCCAACGGAGCATACTGGCTTCATTCCTTGCGAGCTTACGTATGTCCTCAGCAGTTACAGCCCATGTTTCACTGCCATGTAGCATGGTTGTTCGTACGCATGCGTCATACAGTCTGCCTTTTACTCTGAGTGAGAGTCCCTTTGTCGTCAGCAGGGGTAAGAGCTCTCTAAACTTTGCCCAGGCTATTCTTATTCTAGCAGCTACACTTTCAGCGCACCCACCCCCACTACTAACTTGGTCGCCCAGATAGCGGAAGCTATCGACTACCTCTAGTTTTTCACCCTGGAATGAGATAGAAGTTGTTTCCTGTTTGTTTACAGTCTTTATTGCACCTGAACATCTGCCACAAACAAAAACTAACTTGCTAGTTAACCTGCCTTTGATGTTGCTGCACCTCTTATGTGTCCATAGCTTGCACCGGGTACATCTTATAGAGTTACTACCTACTCCTTTTCTACATACTGAGCAGGGCCATCTACCTGAAGGGGTTTGTGTTTTATCTACCTTCCTACTTATTAGGATTTTGGTTTTAGCTAGGTTGACTCTAAGGCCCTTCAATTCTAGACCTTGCTTCCACACCTGAAACTTCTCCTCTAGTTCTGATAGTGACTCCGCAATTAGGGCAAGGTCATCAGCATAGAGGAGCTCCCAGGGGCAACCTGTCTTGAACTCCTCTGTGATTGCCTGGAGGACTATGATAAATAAGAGGGGGCTGAGGACGGAACCTTGGTGGACCCCTACCTCTACCCGGAATTCATTGCTGTACTCATTTCCAACCCTCACCTTACTGGCAGCATCTCTGTACATGGCTCGCACAGCTCTCACTAACCATTCTTCTATCCCAAGTTTCATCATTGACCACCAGATAAGGGATCGGGGGACCCTGTCAAAGGCTTTCTCCATGTCAACGAAAGCCAGGTACAGAGGTTTATCCTTAGCTAGGTATTTCTCCTGCAACTGTCTCACTAGAAATAAAGCATCAGTAGTGCTTTTACCTGGCACGAACCCAAACTGCATCTCATCTAAATTGATTCGCTCCCTAATTAGTTGGGCTATGACCCTCTCTGTAACTTTCATAACCTGATCTAGCAGCTTGATGCCTCTGTAATTATTTGTATCTAAAGCGTCACCTTTACCTTTGTAGCAGTTGACTATGATGCTGCTACACCAGTCATTGGGTATGACTCCTTCGTGTATCACCTGGTTCGTAATACGGGTGACTAGGCTATAGCCAACACTGCCAGATATTTTGAGCATCTCTGCAGTGATTCCTGATGGGCCGGGGGCTTTCCCGGTCTTCATACTCTTAATTGCTTTATCTACCCTGGTACTATCAACTCGGATAGCTGGTCCCTCTATTGGGTCGACATACGGCAGGCTCTCTTTCTCCCATTCATTCTCTTTATTAAGCAATCTATCGTAGTGGCATCTCCAGACCTCTTTCTTTGCATCCTCATTTAATGCAAGCGTACCATCATCCATGCGAACACATTTCTCTCCTACAACATCACTATTCTCTCTCCTACACTGTCTTGCAACACGAAATACCTCGAGTCTTTGGTCCTCACGGCGCAGAACATTGGCAAATCTTTCCTTATCTGCTTCCCCTCTGGCTAAATAAACCTGTCACCTAGCCTCCCTTCTGGCACATTGGTACAATTCCCTGCTACCACCGTTCTTCCAGTCCTTCCAAGCCTGTTTCTTTTGTCTAATAGCCCTGTCTACCTCCTTGTTCCACCACCACGTTACTCTGGGTTGGGAGGGGACCTTACACCACCCACAAATCTGGTTGGTGGCTTTCAACAGGTTGTCCCGCAGAAATCTCCAATTGTCTTCACACGTTGTATGATGCTATATCCCCTTCTATTTCGTTAAATGCTTCAAGTAACTTGTCTCTAAGTCTCTGTCCGTTTGCAGGGTCTTTAAGCTTCCACACCCTTCTCCTCCAAGCCTGTCTAATTCTGGGCACCCATTTTGCCTTGATCCCAAAGTCGCTAACTACTAATCTATGTTGTGGGGTACATTCTTCGCCAGGGTAGGTTTTGGCATTTATAAGCCGCTCTCTTTCCCTATTTCTGGCGAGGATGTAGTCGATTTGGCTAGAGTGTCTGCCGGAGCGGTAGGTGACTAGGTGACTGGCAGGTTTCCTGAAGTTGGTATTGCAGACCATAAGATCGGTTGCATCACAGAACTCCAGCAGTCTGGTTCCCTCCTCATTGCGGGAACCGAAGCCATAGCCTCCTTGTATGCCATGGAAGCCTCCAGCACGACGTCCGACATGACCGTTGAAGTCTCCAGCCACAAAGAGAAGGTCCCTGTCACTCGTCGACGAGGTAGTTTGCAAGAGGGTGTCATAGAATTGGTCTTTCAGACCATCTGGTAGCCCCGGTTGAGGTGCATAGGCTGAGATGACAGTAGCTAATCTATGATGAAGCACTAGTCTGATCTTAAGTACTCTGTCACTTACTCTAACGACCTCGATTACCTTATCCACCCATTTCTTCGCTAGAAGTATTCCTACGCCCCCGACCCCGTCAGTGTTCCCTGCCCAGAAAATCTTGTACCTGTGTTCTTTGCCTGTGAGGAACCTCGCAGAACCTCCTCTCCATCTTACTTCCTGGATGCAGCACATATCTACGCGACTCCGTTCAAGCATCTCAACAATTTCACCAGATCTACCTTTCAGCGTGCCGACGTTGAGAGTGCCAATCCTAACAGTATGGGTGTTGGGGGTGTGGGCCTGTAGCCTGGGAAGGGGAAAAGCAGTGTCGTGTACCTGAAAAGAAAACTTGCAATTGGAAGAATTCATAAGCAAAACAGTACCTACAACCTGCAAACATTTCTCAAACTTAATGCGCTACCCAAAGGTAGGGGAGAGGATGGCCAAGGCCACTAGATGGGTTCCGGGAGACAGCCGAGGTTGACAGGATGACAGAGGAATGAACTTCCGGTGGAGGGGGTGGGAGGGCGGGTTACCGCCAGCGAGTAGATAGGGCTCTTAATTGTAGATTTTAAATATTTGAGAGACAACAATGCATAAATCGTAATTTTTAAAAGAGCAATGAATTCTAGGTGAGTAGAATATAACGTAGCATGAATTTAGGAAGCTTAGAAAATGAATAAGTATGAATTTAAGACAACAACTGAATTCAATTGAATTTCATGGAGAGAAACAAGATAAATAATAGAGGGCAAACTAAAGCGCGAAGGTATGAGATGTTTGAGGCCGTAAATAAATAAAAAATCTCTATCTTATCTGCATCTTGGACATTTCATCGTAGTATGTCAGCGAGATAATTTAGAATGGGTTTCTCATTTATATATAGCCAGAACCTGAAGACCTTAAGGAAAAACTACGAGAGAGAGAGAGGATGGAGGGGTAGACAGAGGCATGGCGGGAGAAAAGATCATCATCATCATATATATATATATATATATAAAGAGAGAGAGAGAGAGGGGGAACCAGTCAAGCAGCACATCACGCTGTAATTCTTGGGCTGAGAAATATGTATGTATATATATAGGTGTAGGTGTGACAATGTGGTAAGAAGCTTGCTTCCCAACTACATGAGTGGATTTGGTAGATGGAAACTGAAAGAAGCCTGTCATGTGCTTGTATATATATATATATATATGTGTTTATGTCTTCGTAACTTAGCAGTTTGGCAAAAGCAACTGATAGAATATATACCACGCTTAACACAAACATAAATACTGGGGCCAGTTCATTTGACTAAAAGTTATTCAAGGCGGTGCTCCAGCATGGCAACAGTCTAATGACTGTATTAAGTAAAAGGTGAGAAAAGTGACAGAGGGTATTGCTAGAGACAACAGTTAAAACAACTTAAAAACCTCAAAAGCTCAGTGCTTTGGTGGCTTTCGAGTTGCTTTAACTGTTGTCTCTAGCAACAGCTGATGCTGGTCACTAGCCTCACTCACTTTGGTGACTTCTATTGAATTTGGTTGTAGGTTCAAATTGCTAATAAAGCCACCCATTTTATTTGTTCTGTGATGATATACCTCTCAGTATACGTCCTCACGGTCCTTCTTGTGACATTGAAGTTGGCCTATTTGCTATTCTGGTGAGGGTCTTTGCTATTCAGGACTTCTTCAACACCACCAGTCACCAACCCCGACCCCGACCCCCATTCCGTGACCATCCCCTCCATGAGAAGCACCATCTTACAGTCAGTCTTCACCACATGGTCTCCTAAGCCTTTCTTTGTCTCCGTCTTCAACTGTTTCCAATTGCTTTGGTCATCAGACGTCTCCCCTTCTACAACTGCCCCCCTCTCCTCCGTGTTCTTCACGTCTCCATAGCAACACAATCCTCTCTCTCTTGGCTCACACCATCGGACCCCTTCTATGTCCAGTGTATTTCCTTTCAGCTCCTGGTTTTCTGTGTATGCAGATTCAAGGACAATGCACATATACATACATGCATACATATATATATATATATACACACACACATACATACATACATACAGATATACATATGTGTGTGCATACATATATGTGTATATATATTTAAATATATACATGCATACATAAACTCATATATGTATGTGTATATATGTGTGTATGCATATATATGTATATACGTGTGTGTGTGTATATATACATGTATGTATATGTATCTATATAAATGTATGTATGTATGTGTGTGTGTATACATATTGTGTATATGTATATATATATGTACACACATATATATACATATACACAATAATTCATAGATACATACACAAACACATATATATATACCCATATAGATGCACATAATATATATGTATATGTATGCACATATATATATATATATATATATATATATATATATATATATATACGTATACACACACACATATATATGTATATATATACACAGATATATGTACACATAATACACTTTTTGTCGTTGTTGCTATTAATGTTTCTGTTGTTATTGTTGTTGTTTTTTGTTGGCCATCAAAGCGATCACTAAACTGGCCAATCAGCTACACCCATCTCTCTCTCTCTCTCTCTCTCTCTCTCCATCTCTTTGAAAACACTATCCCAACCACTCAGTTTTTTTTCATTATACACTTACATACATACATACATACATATATGCACACACACACACACAACCACATAGTTCTGGGTTCAGTTTCACCATGTGGTACCTTGGGCAAGTGTTTTTTACTACAGGCTTGTGAGTGGATTTGATAGATGGAAAATGGAAGAAGCCTCCGTGTGTGTGTGTGTGCGCGTGTATGTGTGTACATATAAGGCAGCAAGCTGACAGAACTGTTGGTCCTGAGACCAAATTGCTAAGTGCAGTTTGTCCATCTTTACATTCTGAGCTCAAATGGGAGGTGAATATGCAGCATCTATTTAACCATGTGACATCGTTAGGATATCACAAGCATTCATATTAATGCAAACATGTAAGCATGATTTCTTTCATGCGTGTATATATGGGCTTTTATGCAGATAGATGTATGTATGTCTGTGTGTGTGGGTGTATGTGTGTGTGTGTGTGCATGCACATGTATGTATATGTAAACCAACAGGTCTACATACAGACGGGTAGGTACATAGGGTATATGAACAGACAACCACATATGCACATAGACACTGAAACACATGACCACATATATACACACACACTTTACTTCACACAAAGACACATGTCCACACATATGGAGATGTACACCCATACATAAAAACATGGTACATAGCAGCAAAACACACACACACACACACTCAGACATGCACACACAAGGAGACAGAGGTACATACATATACACACATGCACACACATACATAAAAACACACACAAACACAGGAATATGCAGAATACCTACATGCATACATGTATGCATACACACCCATACATACATATATACATATGCACACACACACAGACATACATACACACACATGAATGCATACATACACACACACTGAGACACACACATGCATAAATAACGGACAGAGTCAAGACTATTGATAAGTTTGCAAGACGCAACGAAAGTTTTAGGAAAATTAAAATAAGAAATAAGTGGAAATGTTACCGGTGAGTGTTAAATTTGAAGGCACAATAAGAAAATGACTCTCCCCAGACACAACAGAAGATGCTTCAACACACGAAATGACATAAAATAAGTCTTGGGAACCAAATCCAAAAAAACGAAATATATATATATAATTATATGTATGTATATATATATATATATATATATATATATATATATATATATATATATATATATATATATATATATATATATATATATATGTATACACACATATGTATTTATTGTGTGTGTGTCATCATCATCATCATTTAGCATCCATTGTCCATGCTGGTATGGGTTGGATGGTTTGACTGGGTTGGCACACTGGAAGGCTGCACCAGGCTCCTCTCTGATTTGGCATGGTTTTCTATAGCTGGATGCCCTTACATGCCAATTTGTACTGTACCAGTATCTGCCACAACTGCGGTTTTGCTCAGCTTGATGGGTCTTCTCAGTCATTGCCTCCATGAGGCCCAACACTTGAAAGGGACTCAGTCACTTTGCCTCCATGCAACCCATGTATATATATTATATATATACAACAAATCCATTTCAGCACAATCTTCTTTGTTTGCACGAGCCCTTCTTCTAACAAGCACCAGGATTGGGATTTTCTGCTGTTGTGTGGGAGCCTGATTGGTGAAATCAACTGAAATACTTCTCTAATATTGTAATGTACTAACATATGTGCATGGGCACCACATAAAAAGGAACTCAGTTCACTCTGTAAAGTGGCTGGCATTAGTTAGGAAGGGCATTCAGTCATAGAAACCATACAAAACAGACAGTAGAGCTGCTCTGAAGAGTGCAGGGTTACATAATTGGACTGTTATCTAACAACCTATTAAGCCCCAAGTGCAAAACCGACTGGTAAGGATGGCCACAATGGATACATAGTACTATAATACTGTACACTTCAATCAATATATATATGTATATATATATACACACGCTTTCCCAAGGTGCTATGCAGTGGGACTGAACTTGAAGCCATGAGATTACAAAATTAGTTTCTTTCCCACACAGCCATGTCTCTGTCTGTATGATAAATTTATTAAGTTTTCTTTTTTGTATATCACTACCTTAAGAATATAAAGGGTTGCTATTTTTAGTACAGTGCCTATAGAAGAGCTTCAAGTAGATAGTGGAGAACTGTTCCACCCCAGTCCAATATCACAGGACCATATGTTTATTGTGTCTACAGTGAATCTGTTTATGACACAGATGGGGGTTTGCCTTATTGAAATTAGCTTTAAAAAAAAAAAAGGGTGGGGTTTTTCTCTCAAAGTATTCTGTTTCCCTATTTTTATTCACAACCCATGGGTGATTTATCTGAAACTCCTCTTTTCACCCTCCTTCAAAACTTTTTTTCACAACAAATCCAGATACAATTGTAATCTACTCCATTTGTAAAGAATTTTATCTTCAAATATTCATGTTTGTTGCATGCAGCTATGAGGAAACAAAGTTACGGTGTTGGGGTACACTTCTGTTGGACATTAATACAACCTTGAAACGTGTATCTCACAGTGAATTAAGACTGAATTGTGAAGTTGAAATCTTCAATTATAAAAGCCTCTTGAAAAGCACATGATAATTAAAATACATTAAAAGAGACCAACAGAAGTACTAGGCTTGCAAAGAATAAGTCCCGGGGTCCATTTCTTTGACTAAATGGTGGTGCTCCAGCGTGGCCACAATCAAAATGATTGAAACAAGTAAAAGAATATATTGCTAAGGCATTGAGATCCAAATAACCTGGTGTGAAACTGAATATACACCAGAATGACACATTAGTCAAGTAGGGAGCAGTAATAAGAAAAGGAATGACAAAGGAAGGAGCAATCATCCTAGAAAGTTCAGAAGATGATCGTTTATTCCTTTCTCATCTCTTCTCTTCTACATACATGTACACACACACACACACACACACACACACACATGCACAAACACACATATAACTACAGACACATGCAAATTTAAGGATTGGAACAGGTGAAAATCCCAGTAACATATGTCTCCCAGCTAGCAGAACCTTATTCTCTTGAGATATTTTGACAACAATGTAACCTTCATTTAACTAAGGTGTATTCACCCTTATCAGTAGCTAGTGGAGTACCCCTCGTTAGGCTAATTACTATTTCTGAGGTTCTGCTGGTGATTTTATCTCCTCTGTTCCCTAATTTTTGAAAACATTTACAATCTTCTTTGACAATAAACCACTAATGTTCTTCAAAGTTGCTTTTTATACTTTCTACTATGGACTGCTTGAAGCTTACTCACTTCCTACACCTTGATCCTGAGATCTTGCACTTAAATATATACACACATATATATTTACATATATCAATATCTCTCTATCTATCAATCTAATACAACAGCAAGACTCTCATCGGCAAGACTCCCATCGGCAACGACTATTTAAGCAGGAGAATTAAGACATTCGCTCTCTTTCTTCTTTCCCATTTCCTCTCACGCTTTTACATAGTGTTGGTGTATTTGTTGATTGTGTGAGGAGGGGTCGACTGTCTTGTGCTTTCTCTCCGCCTTAAGCAGGATCAACAATGCCAACAGTAAGGAACATGTTCTATTCAGACCTTAGGGAGTCCGAATTGTCCTCTTCGGAGGAGTGGCTCGTACGAGCAGTTGATAGAATGGACAAGTGTTTAAGGAAGAAGAAAGATTTGCTGAAGTGACAGAAGTCACAAAAAAGGAGGTGGACCTGACAAACATGGAGAAATATGAGAAGATGGCACGTAGGATCGGTGGTGATGCTAAGTTGTCCCTACTCCAGAAAGTATTGGAAAATATGGGTAAGAAAACAGTAAATATATAAGGTGTACTCAGTGGAAGAAAGGAAAATTGAAAACGTTGAGGCAGAGGAAGCAGATTTGGAACAATTGTGGTTCAAGAAGGCAGGAAAGGCAAAAGAATATGCTGTAACCACAGTAACCTACATATCTTGGAAGAAGGACTTCCAGGATTAGGGTGGAGAGAATCCCACCAGAAACAGATGTGGCTTGGGTTGTGGCGGCTGTTCTTCTCGGAAGTAAAGAAGAAATAGCCGTCCTGCAGGCCACGAAAACAGAAAATTGTGTATGGAAAGAGCAAACATTGGACCTAATCATATTGGGTATTGGCAGAACCACTGAAAATATGGTGGAAGCGGTGACCATTGGAGATGTAGTGTTGAGAGTGGGGGTGGGGGTGGAGGGCAGAACCCCTCGTTGCTTTAAATGTTGCTAAAAAAGGCCTCTGCAGAGGAAGAAGTTAGAAAGGGGCCGGAGATGGTGCAACAGGAAGAAAAGAGAAACAAAGAACAGTGGATGGTAGCTGAAGGAAGAGGAAGAAAGGACAGATTGAATTAGAACCCCAAGCCATACACCCCGTCCCACCCCACCCCACCCACCTTCTCAGACACCCCCTCCACCCATTCCCCTCCGATACAAAGCAAGAGAAAAAAAACAAATACAAAAAAACACAAGGCTCAACAGGCTCCCCCTCCTCCCACTGGAAATTGTTTCGCGCGTGTTTGAAAGGCGTAGACCAAGAAAGGATCCAGAAGAGAACAAAATGGAGGACCGCAAGATTTGTGCATGTCGATGGATGGACAAACACTGAGGTGTCCGAAAGCCAAAAAAACGACGAAATATTGAGATTCAGGAGGGGTTATAAGTGTTGGAAGGTGAAATGTGATTTAAAGACGATATCAGACAATATAAAGTACGACGAACTGACCCAGAGATACTCCACAGCCATTACAAGCCTTCAATTCCATTACAACTTTCTCTCTCTCTCTCGAGCTATAGAAAGACAAATACACACGTTATATACCTACAGACATCTATATAAACACACATGTAATAATAAACAGACACGTTTCCTTAGAAACCTTTCACTAAAAAACACATTTTCGAAGGTGAGGGGCGTGACTGCATCCACACCCTTTTTCTTTAAACATGTTTTATAAATGACATTTGGCAGAAATACGTTTGAAAACAATAATAAACGAATGCTGAAATTATAAAAATTAGTAGTAACGAAGTCTGAACAAAAGCAAAAGCATGTTAGTGTTTTGTTTTGTCTTTATTGAAACAAGCGAAAGCCAATTAAAAGGAAATCTCTTTGCCTTACCTTGTTCGAAAATGTCTGCGATTCAGCAGAAGACATCAGCTGTGAAATGGTTTTGGCTTCTTTTGCGATTTCTGGCGCAGAATTTTTCAGCGAATAACTTGTATTTTTCGATTTTCTGGAGATAGAATTACAGAATAAAGGTGAATTTTGTGGTTTATGCTTTGTCGGGTGTTGAACGAGAGAAATGTTGAAATTTACCTTTTTTTCACACGTTCGAATTCACCGCCATTAATATGCGCACACACCTGCTATTGCGCACGCGCACGCGAGTCGTGACTAGTCGATCCTACAATAACAATCTATTGCCAATGCATGTATGCACAAAACATGCAGGACGGTTTGTTTTGGTTTTTTTGAACAAAGTAAATAAAACACATTGTAAACAAAACGCAAACACCCTCATACATGTTTTGTGCGTGACGCGCGCTGGAGAGTCGTAGGATCCACTAGTCACGTCTCGCATGCGCGGATGCGCGCCCTGGAGCCAATCTTCTTGAATCGTACCTTGATATAATGTTTTCATTTCAAAATAAAACCAACAAAAATAATCTCCCATAATCTTTACCTCCGCTGATTTTTACATGCCCCGATGACCGATCTAAGAAATTTGGGGAACGATTTACTGTCTGGTGAATGGAACCGAGTATATGCAGATTCCAATAGCTTGCCAAATTGTCAGTCATAAATTTTCTGCAAGAACGTTTTGTCTGATAACATTCTCCAACATCTCTGCACTCCTATCGGGTAGACGTTGAAGAAATCCTTTTTCTGGTTGTGGTGTCATAACATCCAACAACCCAAGTTTTGCGACACATTCGTCGTCCATTGTTCTTCTTTTTGAAGAACAAACTTTCATGGAACTCCACTCTATGGTCCGGACCAGCAATTGGAGTTTTGTCCGGCACCAGTTTTTTGCCAAACAAACATCTCTACAGAACTGGTGCCACTGAACGGCAGTTCTTATATCAATGCAATTTATTCTTGCAGATATCGTGACAGTTAATTCGAGAATGAAAAATAAAATTAAACACTAAATAAAAAAAAAAAAATTCCATATAATGGCAGCTTGGAGTTTTCTCCAAAGGTTCCTTTCCTGATGGAAAGAGGAATTGTATCTTTTTTACTTTTAGCTCACTTTCTTTTGACAAAATCCCGTCAATAGAACGACTAGAATTTTGAAAATTCATTGAACAGCCATGCTACATGGCAGTGAAACATGGGCTGTGACTGCTGAGGACATGCGTAAGCTCGCAAGGAATGAAGCCAGTATGCTCCGCTGGATGTGTAATGTCAGTGTGCATACCCGTCAGGGTGTAAGTATCTTGAGAGAAAAGCTGAACATAAGAAGCATTAGTTGTGGTGTGCAAGAGAGACGATTGCGCTGGTATGGACATGTGGTGAGAATGGATGAGGATAGCTGCGTGAAAAAGTGCCACACCCTAACAGTTGAGGGAACCCGTGGAAGAGGTAGGCCCAGGAAGACCTGGGCTGAGGTGGTGAGGCAAGACCTTCGAACATTGGGCCTCACCGAGGCGATGACTACTGACCGAGACCTTTGGAAATGTGCTGTGCGTGAGAAGACCCGGCAAGCCAAGTGAGATCGCTGCCAGTGCCCCTGGACTGGCTCTTGTACGGGTGGCACATAAAAGACACCATTTTGAGCGTGGCCGTTGCCAGAACCGCCTGACTGGCCTTCGTGCAGGTGACACGTAAAAGCACCCACTACACTCTCTGAGTGGTTGGCGTTAGGAAGGGCATCCAGCTGTAGAAACTCTGCCAAATTAGATTGGAGCCTGGTGTTGCCATCCGGTTTTACCAGTCCTCAGTCAAATCGTCCAACCCATGCTAGCATGGAAAGCGGACGTTAAACGATGGTGATGATAATGATGATGTATGAGCCAATGAAGGAGGCCTCTACATGGTAGCTAGACCTGCTAGAAATAGCAACCAAATCTCCCTCAAAATCACACCCTACTCTCTTATCTATGTATATATGTATGTATGAGCCAATAAGGGAGGCCTCTACATGATAGCTAGACCTGCTAGAAATAGCAACCAAATCTCCCTCAAAATCACACCCTACTCTCTTATCTATGTATATATGTATGTATGAGCTAATGAGGGAGACCTCTACATGGTAGCTGGACCTGCTAGAAATAGCAGCCAAATCTCCCTCAAATCACACCCTACTCTCTTATCTATGTATATATGTAAGTATGAGCCAATGAGGGAGGCCTCTACATGGTAGCTGGACCTGCTAGAAATAGCAGCCAAATCTCCCTCAAATCACACCCTACACTCTTACCTATGTATATATGTATGTATGAGCCAATGAGGGAGGCCTCTACATGGTAGCTGGACCTGCTAGAAATAGCAGCCAAATCTCCCTCAAATCACACCCTACTCTCTTATCTATATATATATGTATGTATGTATGTATGTATGAGCCAATGAGGGAGACCACTACATGGTGGCTAGACTCAGGATATGCTGTGTCATGTGGTTCTGGATTTGTTAATGACAGGATGGTCATGGCTGTGATACTTTTGATCATGGATTTTGCTCAATCTGGACTAACCTGAGGTTAAACAACACCAACAACAACAGCCACCACACTCCCCCCTTAATCCTTCAGCCTTCTCACAACATCAGAAAAGAGGATGGTGTTCAACCACATTCCCATCTGGCAAACAAAACACTTCACAACCACTTGAAGACAGAACCACAGCGCAGAATGAGGGCAAACCAAAGTGTCAAGTGATCCAACACCATCTTAAAATGCTGTTGGTCAATTAGGATTGTTCCGATCACTGGAACAGCCTGCTCGTGAAATTAACAAGCAAGTGGCTAAGTGCACCACAGACATTTTTTACTGTTTTCTATATGCTTCAGCCATTTGACTGTAGTCATGCTGGAGCATCGCCTTAAAGGGTGTTAGTCGAAGAAATCAACCTCAGAACTTATTCTATCGCTTTCTTTTGTTGAACCACTAGGTTACAGGGACACAAACACACCAGCATTGGCTGTCAAGGAATGGTGGGGACAAACACAAAGACACACATATATGTGATGGGCTTCTTCCAGTTTCTTTCTACCAAATCCACTCACAAGGATTTGCTTAACCTGAGACTATAGTAGAAGACAAGATGCGACTGACATGCATACGATAGATGTAGTTCTCAGGGAAATCCAACACAGAACACAGAACATGATAAGCTGGTCCACTGAATTACAGGTATGACTCATTTCTGCCAGCTGAGTGAGCTGAAGTAAAGTGTGGGAACCAAACCCACACCCTTACGATTATGAGCTGAATCTCCTAACCAGGAGCCACACACCTATAAAATAACAACATAACAGGATAATCAACCGACATCTAATCCGTTGTCCCCCAGACATTGCCAGGCAACTATTTCAACCCTGGATAAATCACCAAGAAAACTGGTTCCAAAATAACAGACTGCCAAACCCTATCTGATTTCTTAGCAGCAAACCCCATGGAACATCAGACAACTGACCCCGCTCCACTTAAACCCACAGAGATATCTCACATGCAAGAGACAAAACTACCAGGAGATACGTACAAGTGCAGGTGTGTAGCTTAGTGGTTAGAGGGCTTAGACGATTACAATTAAACACACGTATATTATCATTTATTAAATTGCATTCAATTTGCCATGCATTATTCGTTTCATTATCCATCATCTTTTCCTTCAATTTTCAGGTACATTGAAGACCCTTTATTTGTCATTGCTTCAATCGACGTGAACAAAGTGTCTGGCAAAAAGTTCTGCTGAGATCGAAAGGAAACTTTATCCACAAAACACACAGAGAATGTGCAGCAATGAAGGCCAAACAGTGGTGGACGAACATAATCCCTTAAAGACTGACACTTTCAAAGGTGGCTCTGCATGTATGTGTGTGTGTGTGTGTGTGTAACAGAGTTTTGTTGAGTTGAAGTGGGATTTAAAGGGTGTAAACGAAGAGGCTACCAAGCGCAAGTTGAACCAAGACGGAACTAACTACAACTGTAGCTATTAAGACTGAACACTATACTATACATTACACAATGTAGTCCTAGATACACTCTGTCTGAATAACAGAAGAGATGGTCATTGCTGGAACATCTTTGATTGTAGAGCTGCCCGGATCAGGACTGACCTGGGATTAAACAACAATAACTGGCCTATACGTTTTGGCTCGAACTGCTAGAAGTAGTAACCAAATCTCGATTAAAATCCCACACAACTACTTCAAGCAGAGACGTAGGAATAGGATGGGATGGTCACGGCCAGAGTGACTTTGAGCACGAGCCTGCTCAGTCAGGTTTGACCCTGGGTTAAATAACAACACGCACACTATAATACAAAAGTAGCCTATACGCCTCTTTTTTCGAACCGACAAGTTACAGGGGCATAATTGCATCAACATTAGTTATACGGCGATGGTGGGGTGACATACAGACACACAAATACATACATTCGTATATATATGCGTGCGTGTTTGTGTGCTTACATATGTACCTACCTACGTCTCTCTCTCTCTCTCTCTCTCTCTCTCCACACACACATATATACATATATATATATAGAGAGAGATATATATATATATACATATGTGATAATATACGGTAAAACCATATAACCGGAGGAAGGCTTACTCTCCAAGTAGAGAAGTGGGTAAATATAAATAGACCTCGTAACGATACCAGCTACCAAATGGTTTCACGGCGAATTGGGGCCCCAAGTGACCTTTGTAAAGTCATTGGGGAGATTCCCGAGCCGATTATCGAGGTCTATTTAGATTTATATATATATCGTATATTTATAAAGAGGGCAAATTTAGCCATTTCTCGGTAGATTGAAAAAAAAGATGAACAACTGTAATCGATTTCTGAACATTATTGGGTTCTCATCAAACATGAAAAATAGAATTTATGTTGAGTCAGTCTCAATAAGTATAGATTTATTCATCGGAGAAAGTTACATAGTGACTGAAGGTTCGAGAGTTTCGTGCAGAGGCACTTATCAAACTAATTAAATCAACGTTTTCTATATAAAACGAAAAAGCAGGACAGTATCGGAAACAGATATGACGCAGATACTATTTTATATATAGGCAGGAAGACTTTTGGTTAATAATATGACAGAATTAAGGCAAGATAAAAAATGAAAGTTGTCAATATATAAGGTATTCTGCCTAAACTACGTCTTTAAGATACGATTTGTTAGTAGTAACGCAAAAAGGAAACTATTTCCTAAGGAACTCAAGCAGATAGAGAGGAATAAAGACAAAAGGAAAGTAAAGATTTAATGAAAAGGTGAATCAGGTTGGAGTTGAAAAAAAAGGCACTTACCCAGGCAGTGGTCAAGCAAATAATGGTATGGAGTATTAAATGGTCGTTTTGTATTGAAAGAATTTTGAAGGGGTTTTATTTTTAGACTGGGGTCAAACGGTCGAATCTAGTCAACTGTGTTTTAAGTCTTTAGCAACACCAATTACAAAGAACTTGGGAGTGGTACTAAAAGATGGAGAGAAGTATTGACAGACAGAAACTAGGTGGGAGCTGTCTTCAAGAATTCAAGTAATGCTATATATTCAAAATTAACCATACATGCTGGTTTTGTTGTTGTTATTGTTGCTGCTACTGTTGTTATTGTCAATTAAGTTTTGGTATTTTGACGCTATTTGCCTTCAGTTCAGAAGTTAGTGGTTCTAAACTCCCTAAGGAATTTTATGCCAGCTTCATTACTTTTATTTATTTATATGTTTATTTTTTTCTTTGTTTTGAAACGAGATCGAACTTAAGCATTTTATACCGATAGATTTTAAACACTTTTTTTCTGCAACTGGTAAGATTTTGTAGGGGATGCAAATTTTGATCTTGCAACCCCTGAAAACTCTAGGGGGTGTGGGTGCACCCGCTGCACCCCCTGTTCCCGGCCCTTGTATATATGCCTGTTTATATTTATATATATATACACACATACATATATATAGCGTGTATGTGCTTCATAGAAGCCCACAAATTTATATATATATATAAAAGAAGAGGCGGGGAGCAGTAAATTTGAGTAAAATCTATTTAAGATTTAGTTGTTAAGTTAAATAAATGAGGGGAAAGTGCGAGAGTTCCGTGAATGGATTTCGTCAAAGTTTGACGAGTCTGAATTACGAAACTCTTGAGTAACTTACGTAACCCTTCATAGATAGGTGTGTGTGTATAGATAGACAGACAGAACGTAGACCGTTAGACAGACAGATAGATTTCTTTATTAGCTACACAGGGCCGTATACAGAGGGGAAAATACAATGTAGAACTTTTCTATTCGAAAGAAAGAAAGGAAAACAAAAACGATTAAAAAAGTTTGGGGCGTGTAAACAGCAAAATAAAGTGGAGTAAAAAGGTAAAACAAATTAAGTTTATCTGTGGAAAGAGGAGTCTGCGAAAAAGACCACGGTGACCTCAGGCAAGGAACCGAAACCAGTGCCCTAAGGACAGCTTCTAAGTAACGATGGTCAACCTTATCGAAAGCTTTCGATTGATTCAAACTGATCGGTGCCCCCAACCATGCACGATTCCTTAACTACCCTGTCTATGATGTAACGCATCAGATGGAAGTTGTCATGGATACTCCTGTCCGGCACAGCGCATGTTTGCGTCTCAACGATAAGCTCCAACCTCTCGGCTAGCACAGTGGCCAAAATTTTCAAATCTGCGTTGAGCAGAGTGATGGGCTGAAAATGATCTATAACAATCTCCTTGTTTGGATCTTTCTTTAACGCTACCACCGCTCCCCACCTCACAAAACTGCGGATACTCCCATTTTGATGCCAGTGACAGTAGACTGCAGCCAAAATGCCTCCAAACAAGTCTGGAATATGACAATAAGGCTCGTAAGGCAGACCGTCCAAGCCCAGCCTGTCATTGCACCACATACACTCCAAGCCATGCAGGTAGGCACTAAAGTCCACCCTGCATTCTGACCCACCAGTTGTCCCGTACAGTCGGGCAAATTACTGTTGAAAGGCCTCACACATCCTTTCGGGCTCGAGTAATTCGCGCCCCTGTTCATCTGTCAGAGACCGAATGGTGGCTTTGTTGCCTTGTTGCACCTCTGCCACTTTGACCTCTCAGGTGGCTCCAACTCCTTCGTTTCCCAGAGCACTCATCCTAGCTCTGACAACATATCCTTCGTGTTTGGCGTTGAAATGTTGGTCATGGGCCAACCTCACTGCCAACACATTGGACATGATGCCACATGTATGTGCCTCTTCTAATTTCTTAACTAGGTCTCCCTCTATTCTATTTCGATCTATCACTAGAGCCTTTTTATACCAAACCGAGTCTATTTTAATTGCTTTCTTTAGGGCATACCACCATCTATTGTTGATGCTGGTGCCCGTCAACGCCCTCTTAACTAGTGTGCTAATCCGGTCTCTGTAAGCCTGGCACGCCGTGAATAACGCATCAAGTTTCCAGTAACTGGGACCCTGCCTATGACTCTTATCTAAGTCAAACATACAAGTCACAAATTTATGACCTGTGTAGCTGACTATATGAAACTGTGGACAACCTACACTATCCCTATCCACTGTCCTGTAGAACACTATCTAACTACGATCAGGATGGCTCGATGCGATTGGTCCATGTCCACTTTAGTGCATTCAAGTGGTCCAGTCGGTACCTATCAGACAGTTGGAAATGTCTGAGTGGGTCTTTGAAGCATTTACATCCCCTTCTATTTCTATCTCTACCCACGTAGTCTAGTTGCATGTCCAAGGTAGCGTTCCAATCCCCCACTGAAAGTAAAAGTCGAGACGTTCCCAGGAAAACCTCTAGACGTCGAAAGAAATCCAGCTGACCTGTTAAGGACGGTGCATAAATTGTTATCGGTCGAAAAGCACACCCATTACTACCATTGACATCCAAAACGACCAGCCTACCCTCCGGGTCTAGGAATATTGCTCTTACTTTGAGGTCCAGACTCTTCCTAAAAGCACCATGGTACCACCTCCTCCCATTCTTGGCAGACACGGAGAAAAACAAACGTCAAATTGTCTGCTGAACATGTGTTGGGGAGACCGTGGGTTGTGGAGTCTGGTCTCACTGATGGCTATATGTCTATTCTGTGACTCGATCTCATTTAACAGACAGCCTTGTTTCCATGGGGACCCCAAGCCACGCACATTTATACAACCTATTCTAAACATGTTCCTATCGAAAGTTGTGTTTTACAAACAAAAGGAAAAGAATGAGAGAGAGAGAGAGAGAGAGAGAGAGAGAGAGAGAGAGAAAGAGAGAGAGAGAGAGAGAGAGAAAGAGAGAGAGAGAGAGAGAGAGAGAGAGAGAGAGAGAGAGAGAGAGAGAGAGAGAGAGAAAGTCACTGTTTGAAGGTTGGTTGTTCCCCTCTTCAAAATCATTTCTCAGAATGTTTTTTGTCCATTTTTTTTTTCCTGTTAATTACTTTTGAAATCTCCCTCCTGCATCAAGGTAGAGAGATTTCAGTATGTTTTGTGTCACGTGAAGGAGGTTTTTTTGTGTTGTGCATGGGTGATTGTTTGTTTTCACATTCACTTCTGTTGGTGTATTACATTAGGTCTGAATTGTTTGTGTTTATTGCTATCAACTTTCGTAGGGCCATTTGGTATTCGTGTGTTTGTAGTGTTGCTGTCAATCTTTTTTATTTTGTGTGGGAGTTTTGCTCTTCTGAGCGGTGAACCCTCCCTGCTTTGTTTGATTTTATGTCTCTTTTCTTTCCCCTTTTTCTTCTCCCCCCCCCCTCCATGGCCATTTGCCATTCTTCTTTTAATTTTTACCGTTGTCACCCGATAACCAAGGTAAGTGGGAATCCTTAGAAATCCCCTGCAATCCAAACACTTTTTGTCGAGTGTCCCTTTGCCCGTTCTTCCGTATCAAATCTAACCTCGATCCAGGCAAATCTTTGCACTCTTGCAATATATGTTTTGAATGCTCATTATGACCTGTACACATTTCCCAACTGTTTCTTAAGTGGCCCCTTCTAATATCTTATTTTTTATGTTCAGGGTTTTGTAAATAATGGGGTTTTTTTGGGGTGGGGATGTCTTACAAAATGCTGTGTGAGGTGTTCAGTTTAATGGTTCTGTCTTCTTTATGTAATAATTGTTTACATTGTAGAAGTTCTTCCTTTGAGAAGGACTTTAAATATTTCTTTTGCATTCAAACAGAAGCAAAATCATTTAGTTTGTCCGTGACATTGTTTGTTGTTCGGTGATGGCAGTTTTCAGGACGGAAGTGAGAGTAGTGGTGAGAGGAGAAGTGATAGTCGGGGTTGCCCTGCTGCTCGTTGTTTCATTAGTGTCTTCGTTGTTTCTGCCTCCCCTTCCCACTTGTATCAGTATGCGTATTGTTGTTCAAATGTGCGTGCGTGCGTGCGTGAGTGCATCAGTGTCTTCGTTGTTTCTGCCTCCCCTTCCCACTTGTATCAGTATGTGTATTGTCCTTATTCAAAAGGGTGAGTGTGACAGTGTCTCAATGTGTTGAGTGTTATTTGAAGTCTGCCTCGTCGGCGGCAATGGTGGAAATCCCAATTTTAATTTAAAGACCGAAACACTTGGCAGTCTTAGAAAGGCTGTCCATTTTTCTAGACAGATGAAAAACATTTTTATGAAATGTTTTAAATTCGAAAATTCACCCTTTAAAGGGTGAAAGCCTCGCTTGAGGCCAGGCAAAAGTTGTTGGGCAGCTTTTTAACAGAGAAAAATGACTTCAGCTTACGGAAGTCAACGTAACAAACAGCCGACAGATAGACAGACAGATGGGTGTACTGACGGACAGTCAGACAGATAGATAGGGGGATGGACTGACAGACAGATAAGCAGATATACACATATATATATATATATACACTAGCAGAAATACCCGGCGTTGCCCGGGTTAAAGAGAATAATGAAATCTAAAAACGCCGTCTAGACTACGCATCATCTTTATATATAGAGATGTATATACACACACGCACCCTGAAAGTCAATGAAGTTTCGTTAAAGAAGGTGATCATGTACATACTTTCTTGCTGTTGTGATTATAACACCTCATTGTAAACTATGTTCCTTGTTTTCCCTTGTGGAGCATATACAAATAGGTTTTTTGTTGCTGCCCACTCTTGAGCAGCCAACATACAGTTGTCCATGTGAGAAGCAGGGCTCTTCCAAGAGAAGACCAGCTACAGACAGTGTTTGGCTCTGATATTTGTTTATGGACATGGCAAAAGTCACACGAAGGGGGAATTGTAGTCTTCTGAATGTAAAAGGAATGTCTGCTCCTGATGGAGTAAGAGGAATTCTTGGAATAAAGACGTCATCCCCTTTTGCAAATCCAGAAAGAATGGTAGCCTCGATAACGTGTGACATCATTTTCTAAATAATGCTCATCTGTTATGTTCGGGTTAAAATTTCATCAACATCAAAAATATATGCAAAGAATATAATTTCCAAATTTCATAAAGATCCATTCAGTACTTTTGACGTAGTTTTGGATAAGAAAACAAATGACTAATGTGTGTGTTTGTGTGCATGTGTGTGTTTGTGTGCATGTGTATGTGTGTGTGATGGGTGTATATATGTATAGATATCTGTATGCATGTATATATGTATATATGTGTACATATTACATGTACATCTATATATATATATATATATACATCTACACATATGTATACATATAC
>NW_028315348.1:122500-136846 GCF_046866305.1 Octopus bimaculoides | reverse complement strand
CCGACCCAAAGCGCCACTTAGCACTCCAACAGTGCCACGATCAGAAGCACAATATATCCTCAGGGAAGGAGTCCATTCAGGCTATGTCTCCTCCCTTGACAAGCCCTGTAAAAAAGCTCTCCCAACGCCTCCTCTCACCTTCCGGAGAAAACCAAATATTGTTCCTCCATTTGTTCGAGGTTACAACTTCCTCCGTCGGTAGCACAATTCCCACCGACGGGGCTTTGGAACATGCCAGCAGTGTGTATTAGCAATCATTTTGTTTGGCCAGGACATACATTCATGGGTTACTCTGTTTCTCTGGCACGAAAAGAGTCTTGTAAAACCAGTGGAGATGTCACGGCAAATGTATTAGAATCAACTGAAATTGCAATGCAGAAGAATGTGATTTACCTATTTCCAAAGCAGACCCTGAGCAGTTTAAGGGGGCCTTTCGTCAAATGATGCTTTTGGGAGGCATTGACCTGCCCCTGCAGGTGCCAAGTTGCAAGCCCGACTGATTTAGGCTGGTTGACTTTTGCCCCTGCCACTGCTTCATATTTTTTTTAATGGGGTCTTCTTCACGAGGTCGCTGCCCTTCATCAGACACGAGGATGGTGACTTCATCCACATATGCAGTTGCTCCCTTACCATAACGTAGATCATACGGTCTTCCCCCACAGTCCCCAACCTCCGCAGCAGTGGCTCAAGGGTTAATACATGCAGAAGCAGCAACAGGGGGCAGCCCTGGCAAATTTAATGCTTGATTGCAAATGGCTTTGAGAAGAGACCGTTCACCTGGACGACTGATTCGATCAATGATATACATAGCATTGATCCAGCCATGGAAAGTCGAGCCCAGTCTGACCCCCCACCAGATACCGATGGTCAATCGTATTGAATGCTGTAGACTGGTCTAAATTCACCAGTGCCCCACCCTTGCCAGGAATTTTTCCTACCTGCTCTATGGTGTAGCAAATGAGGTGAAGGTTGTCGTAGCAACTGGAAAAAGGGATCTGCTTGCATCATGATAAGAAGATGCTGTAAGGAAAGTATTTCCCAGCAGCGAAGACCAGACCTGAGTCAATCAGAAACAGCCAGAATCATCTTCCTTAAACATTGCTGGATAAAATTTGCTAAGTTGAGGCAGAAATCTAGGGCAGTGAAAGATGAAACATTGGTAAAAAAATGAAGCCAAGAAAGTGATGCAGTTGTTGGCGGGGGTCAATGAAGGCAGGTCCTTAGGAGTCACAGTTTTGGTAGGGTGCCATCTTCTTTGTTTGTTTTACTATCGACTCTCAGTCTGCTGAGGGGTAATGTTGTAAAATGTGATAAATCTTTTTTGAATACTTCAAAGGTTAATCCCAAATAAGGGAGACAAACTATTAAAGGAGTCTCAATATGGTAGAGGTTTGATGGATTTAATTGGTGAATCCTCTTCAATTCACAATTTACCATCTTAACGAAGAACATATTGGGCCATGTGGCTCTGGGTTCTTTACATTTAAGAATTCCTTCTGGCTGAAGGAATTTAATCCTGGGTCTCTGTTTAGTGAAGTTGCACCTGAGAATAAAGAGTAGCAACATTTACACAGACCCCACTTCTTTGTCTAATGATAAACATTCAAATGCAGTGAAACACTCAGTTTCTTTTAGTGATTTGTGTATCCGTTTTTTTGGATTACAACTTAGAAACCATTTGCATAGAATTTGGTAGCTCTGTCTTACAATGTCGAAGGGATAGTTATGCTTGATAATTTCCAGGTCAATAGTTTTAATTCCTAAGAAAATACCAGCTTGCTACCAATTACTTCCTAACTGATGTGCCACCTTCAGGAGATGCTTCTCTTCCAGGTTTTGAGAACCAACTTACTGGGATAGAACCTCTAATGGTTGTGAATCAGTCTGTACTTTCTTGTCCTCAACCTTTGCAGATTCAACTGTCTGTGATGTCATCAGGACCTCCTCCATACACGTTGGAGTCTCAACTGCCACTGTTTGAACTTGCTTCTCTTCAATCTTTGGAGTCTCAACTTGCTATGGTTTACTTTCTGATGTAGGTGCCAACGTGGGATTCTTATAAGTAGTTGGCACCCTAGACATCATTTCAGAGGAAAAGCATTCCCCACAAATCACAACATGACCACAGGGATAGAATTTCATGTTGTATTTCTTTACTTCACACAACCTACATGGTGCCTGTGCTGGGAATAATAGCTTTAATTTTTCTTTCAACTTTGCATTTTTAAGTGGAGTTAATTCTCTTGCTTTTAAAGTAAAAGTTTCCACTCTCGTGGACTAGATAACTAGCAACCACCACACCAGAGAGCCTTTCTCTATTTCGCATGTTGAGCTTCATGCAGTACTTAACTAAAATAGTCAAGTGTCCCTCCTCAGAAGGAAACACTTTCTTTACAGCAAGGTGCAGACAATTGTTGCCTTCTTTGTTCACAGCGTTTACGTCTGCACAAAAAAACTTCTTTTAAAAAAAATGAAATTTTAAAATCCACACCATACCTAATATCACTTTTAAATGTCAAGTCATACCCTAATTCAAACACAACTATGCTTTCCCATTGGACACCTCTTAAACTTCCTATGAGAAATAATGACTTTGTGCTGATAAAAGTAAATGAGAAAGAGTTATTATATATTATTATTCATAATTTACATTTGTTTTCTTATGGTAATCATAAATATAATAAAAAATAGCACAAATAAATAAATAGTTGATATACTGGAAATTCTTTCTTTCGGATATGTAGAGGCATATTTATATAATAAATATTGATCTACGTCATAATTGTTTTTTTTATGTGTTTTAATTTTGTTTTTTTATGTATTTGAATTCTCAATGCAAATACTCTTAAACATACGGATTTCGAACCAATATTTTGTGATTTAGCATTCCTTGAACATAGAATTTCATGTGTCTTTTTGAAATATTGTACTCAAGTGGCTTATGTACAGAGATATGTATTGTTTATCAATCAAATATTGTATATAAGTCAAAACAAATTGTTGGCTTTGTCTTTTTCAAAAATTTTTATATTATAATGTAAATAAATTGTTAGATTGTCAATTGTATTTTTCTATTTAATTTATTATTTGTAATTTATACTCCTATGTCTGTGGTATTCAACTGCTGTTCCTGTGAACTGGATGTTTTACACTCCATATAATTTTTTTTTCTTTTGTTACATTATATATATATATACACACACACACGTAAAAAGAACCCTTCATGTGTCGTTGATGCCAGTGTTGCCTGACTGTTTCCATGCCAGTGGCAAGGAAAAAGCATTCTAGCGTAGTCGTTGCCAGTGCCGCCTGACTGGCTCCTGTGCCAGTGAAATATAAAAAGCACCCACTACACTCTCATAGTGGTTCATGTTAGAAAGGGCATCCAGCCGTAGAAACCTTGCCAGATCAGATTGGAGCCTGGTGCAGCCTCCTGGCTTGCCAGCCCTCAGTCAAACCATCCAACCGACTCAGTGAGAACAAAGTCTGGCTGACCAGCTAGAACCTTGGCCAGAGGGAAAAATGAAGTTTACTGT
This sequence comes from Octopus bimaculoides, assembly GCF_046866305.1. Taxonomy (NCBI): domain Eukaryota; kingdom Metazoa; phylum Mollusca; class Cephalopoda; order Octopoda; family Octopodidae; genus Octopus; species Octopus bimaculoides. The sequence goes on along the minus strand of NW_028315348.1, from coordinate 133,310 downwards.
CAGCAACTGTGAGACAACATCCCACAACCCTACGAGCTCTAATTCTCTTCTCTTACAACATCATTCTATCTCTCTCTGTAGTTACTACTAAACAATGAAATAGGACACAAACACAAACTTTACTTTGCATGCTTTTGGATCTATCAGAACCTGTCCGTCGAGGCAAGGTATTGTAACATAATGGTAAACAAACACTTCCTTAAAACTTCAAGCATTGTTCATCTTTCACATCCTACAACTTGCCATTATAACAACAAACTCCGACATTTCATAATATTGTGTCCCTAATCAAACCTTACCCTTTACGACTGGTAACTACACAAATTATTATCGTTACATATATATATATATACACGCACACACATGCACCTTACAAACTGATTGGCGGCAAGAAGGGCATCCAACTGTAGAATCAAACCACAAATGAATCCATTAGCTTGCTTACCAACCACATGGTTCCGGGTTCATTCTCTCTGCGTGGCACCTTGGGCAAGTGTCTTCTACTATAGCCTCAGGCCCACCAAAGCCTTGTGAGTGGATTTGGTAGACGGAAACTGAAAGAAGCCCGTCGTATATATATATATATAATCATCATCATCATCATCGTTTAACGTCCGCTTTCCATGCTAGCATGGGTTGAACTATTTGACTGAGGACTGGTGAAACCGGATGGCAACACCAGGCTCCAATCTAATTTGGCAGAGTTTCTGCAGCTGGATGCCCTTCCTAACGCCAACCACTCAGAGAGTGTAGTGGGTGCTTTTACGTGTCACCCGCACGAAGGCCAGTCAGGCGGTACTGGCAACGGCCACGCTCAAAATGGTGTCTTTTGTGTGCATCCCACACAAGAGCCAGTCCAGGGGCACTGGCAACGATCTCGCTAGAAAATCCTACAAAGGCCAGTGAGGCGGTACTGGCAACGGTCACACTCAAAATGGTGCATCTTATGTGCCACCCGCACAAGAGCCAGTCCAGGGGCACTGGCAACGATCTCACTTGGCTTGCTGGGTCTTCTCACACACAGCACATTTCCAAAGGTTTCGGTCAGTAGTCATCGCCTCGGTGAGGCCCAATGTACGAAGGTCTTGCCTCACCACCTCAGCCCAGGTCTTCCTGGGCCTACCTCTTCCACGGGTTCCCTCAACTGTTAGGGTGTGGCACTTTTTCATGCAGCTATCCTCATCCATCCTCACCACATGTCCATACCAGCGCAATTGTCTCTCTTGCACACCACAACTGATGCTTCTTATGTTCAGCTTTTCTCTCAAGATACTTACACTCCGACGGGTATGCACACTCACATTACACATCCAACGGAGCATACTGGCTTCATTCCTTGCGAGCTTACGCATGTCCTCAGCAGTCACAGCCCATGTTTCACTGCCATGTAGCATGGCTGTTCGTACACATGCGTCATATTGTCTGCCTTTTACTCTGAGTGAGAGTCCCTTTGTCGCCAGCAGAGGTAAGAGCTCTCTAAACTTGGCCCAGGCTATTCTTATTCTAGCAGCTACACTTTCAGTGCACCAACCCCCACTACTAACTTGGTCAACCAGATAGTGGAAGCTATCGACTACCTCTAGTTTTTCTCCCTGGAATGAGACAGAAGTTGTTTCCTGTTTGTTTACAGTGTTTATTGCACCTGAACATCTGCCACATACAAAAACTAACTTCCTAGTTAACCTGCCTTTGATATTGCTGCACCTCTTATGTGTCCATAGCTTGCACCGGGTACATCTTATAGAGTTACTACCTACTCCTTTTCTACATACTGAGCAGGGCCATCTACCTGAAGGGGGTTGTGTTTTATCTACCTTCCTACTTATTAGGATTTTGGTTTTAGCTAAGTTGACTCTAAGTCCCTTCGATTCTAGTCCTTGCTTCCACACCTGAAACTTCTCTAGTTCTGATAGTGACTCCGCAATTAGTGCAAGGTCATCAGCATAGAGGAGCTCCCAGGGGCAACCTGTCTTGAATTCCTCTGTGATCGCCTGGAGGACTATGAAAAATAGGAGGGGGCTGAGGACGGAACCTTGGTGGACCCCTACCTCTACCCGGAATTCATTATTGTACTCATTTCCAACCCTCACCTTACTGGCAGCATCTCTGTACATGGCTCACACAGCTCTCACTAACCGTTATTCTATCCCAAGTTTCCTCATTGACCACCAGATAAGGGATCGGGGGACCCTGTCAAAGGCTTTCTCCATGTCAACGAAAGCCAGGTACAGAGGTTTATCCTTGGCTAGGTATTTCTCCTGCAGCTGTCTTACTAGAAATATGGCATCAGTGGTGCTTTTACCTGGCACGAACCCAAACTGCATCTCATCTAAATTGATTCGCTCCCTAATTAGTTGGGCTATGACCCTCTCCGTAACCTTCATAACCTGATCTAACAGCTTGATGCCTCTGTAGTTATTTGTATCTAAAGCGTCACCTTTACCTTTGTAGCAGTTGACTATGGTGCTGCTACACCAGTCATTGGGTATGACTCCTTCGTGTATCACCTGGTTCGTAATACGGCTGACTAGGCTGTAGCCAACACTGTCAGATATTTTGAGCATCTCTGCAGTGATACCTGATGGGCCGGGGGCTTTCCCTGTCTTCATACTCTTGATTGCTTTATCTACCCTGGTACTGTCAACTCGGATAGCTGGTCCCTCTGTTGGGTCGACATACGGCAGGCTCTATTTCTCCCATTCATTCTCTTTATTAAGCAATCTATCGTAGTGGCATCTCCAGACCTCTTTCTTTGCAGCCTCATTTGGTGCAAGCGTACCGTCATCCATGCGAACACATTTCTCTCCTACAACATCACTATTCTCTCTCCTACACTGTCTTGCAACACGAAATACCTCAAGTCTTTGGTCCTCACGGCGCAGAACATTGGCAAATATTTTCTTATCTGCTTCCCCTCTGGCTAAATAAACCTGTCGCCTAGCTTCCCTTCTGGCAGATTGGTACAATCCCAATACATACATATATACATAGATAAGAGAGTAGGGTGTGATTTGAGGGAGATTTGGTTGCTATTTCTAGCAGGTCTAGCTACCACGTAGAGGCCTCCCTCATTGGCTCATACATACATATATACATAGATAAGAGAGTAGGGTGTGATTTGAGGGAGATTTAGTTGCTATTTCTAGCAGGTCCAGCTACCACGTAGAGGTCTCCCTCATTGGCTCATACATACATATATACATAGATAAGAGAGTAGGGTGTGATTTGAGGGAGATTTGGTTGCTATTTCTAGCATGTCTAGCTACCATGTAGAGGCCTCCCTCATTGGCTCATACATATATACATAGATAAGAGAGTAGGGTGTGATTTGAGGGAGATTGGTTGCTATTTCTAGCAGGTCCAGCTACCATGTAGAGGCCTCCCTCATTGGCTCATACATATATACATAGATAAGACAGTAGGATGTGCTTTTGAGAGAGATTTGGCTGTTATTTCTATCAAACCTAGCTTTCACGTAGTGGTCTCCCTAATCAGTTCATACATATTTACATAGATAAGTGAGTAGGGTGTTATTTGAAGGAGATTTGGCTGCTATTTCTAGCCAGAAAACATGTATTTATGCTTTGGGTTGCCATATCTATGCAGTTTCTGATCAACTGGTCGAATTGGAGTTATCTCCCTTGCTATATAAGTTTAAATTAGCAAAACCACACAGGGAGATTTTGTTTGCCAATTGCATGGATAATCAGAGTTAATCAAAATCCTTCTACTGCCGCTAATTACATAAGTGGGACCCTATTGTACCTGTTTCATAATAGGGTATTGTTCTTTATAGTATATACTCAGTAATATACTAACTTGTAACTCTACTTAGTAGAGTGGCTGTTGAATCACTGAACTGGAAACTGACTGAATCCCCGAACAGATCAGACTCACGCAGTAGTAGTCATACATCTAAATGTACACACACACACACACATACTAATTTGACTGCAGCCATGCTGGAGCACCACCTTTAGTCGAACGAATCGACCCCATGACGTATTGTTTGTAAGCCTTGTCGTGATTCTATTGATTTCTTTTCTCGAAGACTGGGGGTGGGGGTTATTTCTCAACCCCACAGGGATAAAAGCAAAGCTGACTTCAGCAAGGTTTGAACTCATGCAACAGAAAGCTTCCTCAATTACTACAAGACACACAAACTCTTTGTAGAAAACGAAATTTTAGGAACACTTTCTCCCCCCCCTCCCTTGTCTTCCTCTCGTTGTCTCTTTCTCTCTCTCTCTCTCTCTCTCTCTTTCCCTCTATTTCTTTCTCGCTTTCTAATGTGTGCAAATGTGTATCTTTCTCTCTCCAAAGCTCTGTCTGTCTGTCTGTCTCTCTCTCTCTGTCTGCCTGCCTGTCTGTCTGCCTCTCCCTCTCATTACCTCCCACCTCACCCTCTTCACTTCTACCATTCTTTCTTCCTTCTGTTCTGGAATCTTCTAAATCTTCCTCTCCCTTCTTCAACCATTCCATTCGCACGTCTGCCTACTGCCCCCCCCCCTCTCTCTCTCTCTGTCTATCTATCTATCTATCTATCTATCTATCTATCTATCTATCTATCTATCTATCTATCTATCTATCTATCTATCTATCTGTTTGTCTGTCTGTCCGTCCGTCCCTCTCGATAGCAAATAACATGTATAGGTAGACTGACAGACAGATAGAGAGAGATGTTCAAATAGATAGACAGAGGGAGGGAGAGAGATAGACAGATGGATGCTCCTTCTCTTCCTCCCCTTCCCCCTCCCACTCTCTAATATTACGTCATTACATCTCTTTCCTCTGATTCTTATCTCTTTTCTCTTCATTGTTTCTTTCTCAATTTTGCATTACTCCTCCTCCTCCCATTCTCTTTTTCTCTTCCTCTCTCTGTTATACTACGTCATTTCTTGTTATGTCTCTCTCTCTCTCTCGTATTCTTTCTTCTCCCCTTTTCCCTCCACCCTTTCTTTCTGTCTGTCTGTATTCCTCCTCCTCCTCCTTCCTGTTGCCTTTTCTCACTCTGTCTTTCTCTCTTGTGCCATGCTCCCTTTCTCTCTTTACCCCTCTCTCTCTCTCTCTGTGTCACTTACTCCTCCTCCTCTGCACGATCGGCGAAGCGTCATTCAAATCCGACCCTGGGGAAGGAGGCGACCGGGCAGAACGTTCTGAGTTCAAATTCCGCCGAAGTCGACTTTGCTTTTCATCCATTCGGGGTCGATAAATCAAGTACCAGTTGCGTACTGGGATCGATCTAATCGACTGACCCCTTCCCCCCAAATTTCGGTCCTTGTGCCTAGAGTAGAAACGGATATCTAACCGTAGGGTCATCACTTTCTGTGCAGGTTCCAAGGCTCCGTTCCAGCCACGACCATCCCGTCTGTTTCATGTTTATTTTATATCTAGTTCCACATTTGTTCAGTGAGATCCTACTTGTTCTTCGGACGCTGGTGTAAATTGAGACTGATTTGGCTGCTATGTTTAGCAAACCCAACTACCTTAGCGACATCTTCCGTCATTACGCCTATTGCCTCCCCCTCTTTTACTCTTCACTCACTTTCTCTTCCTTCTCCCTTGCTTTCTCTTACTCTTTCTCTCTCACATTAATGACGTCATTACGTCTGTCTGCCCCCTCTCTCTTTAACGCACGCACACACACACTCTTTCCCTCTTCCCCTCACTCATTGTCTGACTCCCTCTTCCTCGTTCTCTCTCTCTCTCTCTTTCTCTGTCGTTAAGTCTTACTCTTTCGTATTTTCGGTTTTACTTCCTTTCTCTTTTCTCCTTTCTCTCTTTTCTCCTTTCTCTCTATCCTTTACTCTCTCTCTCTCTCTTTTGCTCCCCTCCTCCACTGCCACCTCCTCTTCCTTCAATCCTTTACTTTATCTTTTTCTTTCATTTTCTGCCCCTTTCTCACTATCTTTTACTCACTCTTTCTCTCTCTCTCTCTCTCTCTCTCTCATTAATGCCCCCCCCTCTCAAAGGGTTTTTGTCTTGTAGGTTCCCTGATGACCCGGTCAGTGCAGGTGCCACGTAATCAAATGCACACCACACACACATACATATATAAACATATATATATGCCCTTATGCATAGACATATACAAACACACGCGCACACACATATAAATACACTCTAACCTTTCATCGTTTGATCCCTGGTCACCTCCTCTAATGGCCCTTCTGTTGTGGCAAGACACCTGCATCTGTCTCTCTGTCACACTCTAACCTTTCATCCTCAGACACAAAGTCTCCTCCTTAAATGTCCCCCTGCCCTAATTCCTTGTCTTGTGAATTACTTAGTGCCACCTTAAAAGCATTCAGTCCACACTGTGAAGTGGTTGGCATCTGGAAGGGCGTCCAGCAGTAAAAAACGAAATAGATGCAGAAATCTGATGCAGGCTCCTGCCTGGCCAGTTCCTGTCACACCAATGATGATGATGAGAAATATATATATATATATATATATATATATATATTATATACATATATGGGCTTCTTTCAGTTTCTGTTTACCAAATCTACTCAGAAAGCTTTGGTTGGCCCAAGGCTTTAGTAAAAGACACTTGCCCAAGGTGCCATGCAGTGGGACTGAACCCGAAACCATGCGGTTGGGAAGCCAGCTTCTTATCACACAGCCACTCCCCTTTTGCATAATAGGAACGATCTGCTTCAGAGCAAAGTGTTCGGTAAATACGGAATGTTATATTAATTAACAAATGACAGGAATTACATAATTAACCTCATTAGCTAATGGCTGTTTTTGTTATTAGGAACAGCAAGGTCAGTGCTGAGTATGTCTGTAACAGCCTATTAGCTCCTTCCTTTGGATCCAGGTTGACACGTGGATGTGTGAAAATCATCTCGTAGGACAAGGTCCTCTCCCCGGCTGATCTGCTGAGGAAGATGCGAGTCTGGTGAGCAAGCCACCTTGTTCGAATGGCTGACATGTGACACCCCCAAGAGACTCGTTTACAGGGAGTTGGCAGAAAGCAAGTTGCTTGCAAAGTGGACAGAAATAGTGCTTCAAGGATACACACAAGGCTTCACTGGGGATCTCAGAGATCGACCCTGACACCTGGGAAACGCAAGGACAAGACTACCCCAGTCTGGCAAAGCTGTACCAACAGAGGTGACGCATTTTATGAACAGACCAGGAATGCCAGGGATACAAAATGCAAACTACACAAGTTGAGAACCAACTTGTTGCCCTCAATGCCAGTTGACCACCGATGGCTGACCTGCAGCAAAAGCCTTCAGAACATGCATCGGACTGATTGGCCACAGCCTGACCCTGTGATGTCCTTGGTTAGCGTCAACAATGACCAACAAATAATCCTTAGGGTGCCAAATAGGTGTAGATTGCCTTGTAGTTTTGATACTGACTCTCCGGCTCTGAGTTCAATTCCCATTGACGCCAATTTTGCCTTTTTCATCTTTATGGGGGACCAATAATGGAGCCAAGTCTTCTCTCTCCTTTCTCTTTTTCTTTCTCTCTTACTGTCTTTTCTCTCTCTCTCTCTCTCTCTTTCACTTCCTCCCTCCCTTTCTTCTCCCCCCCCCCTCCACATCGGAAATGAACTGTGTTCAGGAATTGGGACGAACAGGTTCTGCTCTAACGAGATCCCCAAGCCATGCTGCATGTGTCAATGAGGTTCTTCGACTTCTGATGGAGTCAAGGGTCCAACATAAACGATTAATTACTACCACCAACACCACCACATCACTCCACCCACACCACCACACCTACTGTTGTTCTCCATCATTCCATAGAGTCTCTATGTGGTTGCTTACCAGCTAGAAATAGCAGCCAAAATCTCCATCAAGTGTTGAAGATAGAAGGTAGTGTTGGCAGCTATTTCTATGTGAGACAATGTGGTTCTGGGCTCCCTGTACATTAGATAAAATGTAGTCTTAGATACACTATGCCTGAATAAAAGATGGGATGGTCACATCTGGAACATCTTTGATCATAGGTCTGTCTGGATCAGGACTGGCCTGGGGTTAAACAACAACTATAGCCACTAATTCTATACAATTTCGATAATGTGGTTCTGGGCTCCCTGCTGCACATTAGATGATGTAGTCCTAGATACACTATGTCTCAATAATAGATGGGATGGTCACAGATGAAACATCTTTGATCGTGGGTCTCGCTGCCAGATCGGGACTGACCTGCGGCTAAACAATTACCACCACCGCCATCATCATCATCATCGTCATCGTCGTCAGACGAGTTTCTAGAATTCCATAGCGTAAAAGTACCACCACCACTACTACTACTACTACTACTGTCAGTCTGTTGTCTGTTACCGCCACCACTTCTACTATTACTACTGCTACTATTACTACTACTGCTACTATTACTACTGCTGCAACTACGGATCTTTTTTAAAACGGGGGCCACATTTTTCATTAATGTTTTACGTAGTGTTTTTGGTACCGAAAGACTTTCAAACTTCGTATACTTATCTATTTTATATTATAGAACAGAAAAATATTTTTGTATTCGAATTTATTTCATGTAAAAAATTGTCTTATTTCGATAATTTCAACCAATCACTGACGTCCATTCAGCCGATATACATTAAGTGCCGACTACATAAACACATGATTCTTCGTTTTATTTGCTTTTTTTCACTTTAAATTTGATTTAACCCTAACCCTAGGGTTAGGGTTAGGGTTAGAGTTAGGGTTAATTGTTTCAGAATCGTTTGTTTATGTAGTCGGCACTTAATGTACATCGGCTGAATGGACGTCAGTGATTGGTTGAAATTACAGAAATACGACAACTTTAACATGGAATAATTTATGGATTTCTTTTTTTTTTAAGAAGACTAAGAGAAAAAGATGTTTTATATGACACATTCTACCAGTGTTCCAAGTTTCAAAGTGTTTCGTTAATGAAAAATGTGGCCCCCGTTTTAAAAAAGATCCGCAACTATTACTACTACTACTACTACAGCATCATCGCTATCATCATCATCGTCGTCGTCATCAAAAATATCAGTTTTTCCCCCCATTTAATTCTGTTCCAGAATGTTCCACGTCGTAAAACAAACAAAAAAACACTTCCACCGCCATCGCCACCATCATCGTCGTCGTCGTCGTAATCGTCATCACCATCGCCACCCCTGCCGCCATCAGCATCATTATCATCTAAAATGTCAGCATCGTATTCCATGTATAAATACCACCACCACCACCACTACTGTTACTACTATCAGCCTACTTCTGTACTACTACTACTACTACTACCACCTTCCCCTTCCTTCTCCCACAGACGCTAACATCATCACCACCATCACTCCGCCGCCGCCTTCGCCGCCACTCTTATTATTACACGACGTATTTACGTGGTCGGATGTGGTTGTCTGCTAAAAATAGCAGCCGAATCGCGGTGTTTTGCCTTTAGAAACCAAGAAAGAAACGAAGGATATCTCTGTCGTCCTCTCCTCCACGGGATGGTCGCTTTTGGAACCGCTTTTTTTATCGTAAATAGGATAAGAACTGTCTGCTTACGCGCTCCACGACAGGCCTAGGGCTAAACTACTGTTGCAGTTTGGGCTGCAGTATCAATATCTGCGACGACCACCACCAGCACTGGCGCTTATACCAACGTAAACACGACTACTACAGCTGTACTGTATCATCTACTACTACTACTACTACTAATACTAATACTACCTCTACACCACCGCCACAACCACACTACTACCACTAGCACTACAGCACAAACTACAACACTAATTCATCAAGGCACACCAACACGTTTATCCTACTACTACTTCTACTACAACAACATATACTGCTACACGGGAACTAACCACTTTAAACTTACCACCCTCTACTACATCCTATACACTGTGTCATAGCTTTCATGTTTGTCAGTGAAAACCACCACATAAACACTACCACCAACACCACCAACACCGCTACTACCTCCGAAGCCGTTACTAACACCGCTACCGCTATCACCGCTTCTACTACTACCAATACCAACATTTCTACTGCTACTACAACCCGCACTGCATTGTTTCTGTCCCACCCACACATTCGTGGTCTGTGACTAGAAACACCACTAGTACCACTACCGACACTGCACTACTCCCGCCAATACCGTCGCTGCTGCTACTACTACTACTACAGGATTTTAAGAAAACGGTATAGCTTAGTACATAGTATAGCTGTTGTGGTCACCACATTGCACTAGCACCAACACCACTACCAATACACCTCTACTGTTACCACTGCTATACCGCGACTCATACTGTAACACAGATCTGTGTGGATTTACCCGTGACCATCACTACTGAAAGGATTGTATTGTCATCATCACCACAACCAGTGCTACTATCACCTTAGCTTCGACGACTGCTTTGCTGCAGCACATACTGTCATTACCACTACTGCTACTGCTACAGTAGCTGCTGCAGTGTGGACAACCCAACTGTGACCATCATTCTATAAAAAGCACAACATTACTACTACTACTACTTGTACAGTGTGGACAGTCCAGCTGTGACCACCACCCCATAGAAAGGACCACTCGATTCTGTAACCTTAACTGCGATATGTTGAATCTGGTTTTCTGTAAGTAATGTTGTTTGTGTGGTAGTATGAGGGGTGGTGGTTTGTGTGGTAGTATGTAGGTGGTGGGGGTAGTAGTTGATGTGGTAGTGTTGTTGTGGTTGCTGTGGTTAGGGTTAGGGTCGGAAGTAGTTCTGTCTTCTGTAATCAATTTTACTCCCATTTAAAGACGTTGCTATTTAACCCTGGGCTGGTTCACTTCAGGTGCTTCTCTGATCACATATTCCTGCCATGAC